>NC_061117.1:149418668-149527635 GCF_002878395.1 Capsicum annuum | reverse complement strand
TCCTACAACATCAAAATAAGTTTACTTTCTCTCAAAATCACCAAAAACAACCTTTAGGGTTTCAACATAAAAACCCCAATAGCTAGAGATTCAACCATGAGAATTCTATAATTTTTACATATTCGGAATCCCTGTTACGAAGGCTATGAGGGACACCCAAAAGTTCGTGAATAGCATTACATCATTCGGAAAGTCGTTCAAAGCTTCAAGTTTAAGGTATGTGGGGTTTTTTAACAAGGACACCCTTTCGTTCTTATGCCCAAAAATATTTTTCTTTTACGAAGTTATGGATTTTATATATTTTATTATGAATTTGAAGCATGAATTTACATCCTATATTGATTCTCATGAGATTATGATATTTTTGATATTTTAGGAGTGGAATTATATGAGAACAATGATATTTTATGCTTCAAGCTGAAATTTCCAGATTTTGAAGAAATTTATATGTGTTTATGATGTAAAGCTTGAATCTTGATAAGTTTTAATGTGATATTGAGACATGGGTTTTGAACTCTATTTGAGATTGTTGTTTTTGAGAAATCATGTATTATAAACACCTTGAATTTGAATGATTTGAAAAGATAAAGAAGCTTTGGCCTTTCGGTCGTAAAAAGGTGCTGATTTTGAACCCGAGATGAGAAACAAAATCCACTTTTATTTATTCATTATGAAAGGGGTAGCATGATGCCTCCCGTTGTGAGTTTTTGAACTGTTTTATGATGGATTTTCTTTGAAAAGATCTGAGCTAAGTCCGGGAGTAGTCTTTAGCACCGAGTGGGAGGTATAGCGAGTTTGGTACTTCCCTAGAACTACGTACCCCCGTAGGAGTCGCAATTGAGGCTGATTTTTACAGTGATCACTAGTGTTTGGATTGATGATTTAAGGTCCTACTCCGATGGCAAGTATAGTACAGCTCTCCCCAATGTGGGTTAGACGTTGGACTCCATGTAGCTCACATGGTTTATGTTGGTTGTAAGAGACTCCCAATGTGTGTGCATGTATTCTCCTATCTAATATGAAAATTCTTATTCATCTATTTGAGATGAAAATATATTTGTTTGAAAGACTGAGTTTAAGAAAGTCATTGTTTTCGAAAGATCTAATGAACATATATTCCAAAGAGAATTGTTATGAGATTTGATTGCTTTGCTTATTTGGAATCGAGATGGAAGTGAATTGACATTTATTATGATGACTCATATTTTTCACCCGATATATATTATTTACTCTCTTATGATTATGATGATTTTAATTTGAGCTAAGTCAGTCATTTATATCAGCATGCATAATTTTATAAACTGTGATGATATTAAGATATTATTTTATATATGGATTGCACCCCCATATGCTCGGTACATTTCTATGGTACTGACCCACATATTCCTATGTGGGCTACATTTTCTCGAAATGTAGGTACAAGTATAGTGTACATCTTCAGATCCAGTCAGTTCGCAGCATCCAGACAGCAAGTGATGAGTCCTTTTGATTCAAGGGCTTGAGTTAGTTATACAGTTTGAGAAGTGTTGTATGTTCTTTATCCAGCTATATTGAGTTGGGATAGTCGGGAGTCATGACCCAGCTACCGATAGTCATTACTAGTAGAGGCTTCATAGACAGTCAGTAGAAGTTGATGTATTCCATTTCAGTTTTGGTTGTAAAAGCAGAGTTGTAATTTTGTAAATTTAGTTTTGTATCTATCATATTCAGAAAAGAGTTATTTTTCGTAGATTTGTATAGATTTACACTTTTTGTTCAGTTGCTTATGAGTTATGCTAGTAGAAGGGTTATCTTGGGGTCACTTATGATCCTAAGCACCGTGTGACGTCTCGGGACCCGATTTCAGGGCGTTACATTACTATAATAACAACGTACCCATATAGTAATTCTGTCTAAAATAACTTTATTTTATTTATTACATCATGAGTGGAGTTCAAAGCCTTTATTAGTTCTTATAATAATTAAAATTGGACTTTCTTGAAATTTGTTTGAGCTATATTTGAGGTCCTTGTGTGTTTTCTTTGCAAATGAGGGAACGAGATGAAGGATTGTCAAGACAGGTTAAGAGCCTAAAAAGCAAGATTCAAGAGACTGTATAGTTGGCAAGGGGATAGGGACTTGGAGGAGTGTTCAGTTGTAGACCTTCTCACGCTGAAGAAGCGAAGTCACCTACTCCAGCATGATCTAACCTGATATTTTGGCAGCAAAATGATTAGTTCTTTTTCTAATTCCATGGAGCCAAGACTCATGCCTTCCGTAAACCAGAAGCCTTGGCTCCTAAAGTAGTTTACTGGAAATTTTCTTTCATATGATCAATATTGTGAGGTTATGAAGCATTTAAAGAAGTAGATCAACTTGGTTTTACAAATGAGAGGTGAGAATCTCCCTCTCTCTTCTTTAAGAGATAAGTGAGTGACTTAACACCAAAAAAATGACTCTATGCTCAAGCCTAACAGAATGGTAGAGCAATGAATTGAAAAATAATTTTTTTACCAAATCACAGATTTAGATTCCTTATTAGTTTTCATTTTACAGCAATTATGCAGTACTCTAAATTCCCCAAACAACAATTCATTCGTTCACCAAATCACTCAACTATGACATGCTATATCAATCCTCAAAATTCATTCCACTCTTATCAGTACATTAACTACAATCCTATTCATTTCAATTTCTAGCGGAGTATCTTCCAAGTTCATTATAGTAGAACATCACCACTTAGATATTGGCCTTAAATTCTAGTCACAAATCCTAACCGAGTAACCACTTGGAAATTCAAAAATTTAAATAAACTGTGCTTTAGTGTTTACAATCCTCATAAAAAAATAAATCCACTTCTTGTCCTTTAATGGTATGTATTAATTGCACAACTTAGTAGACTAAAAATTACTAGGATGTTGTGAGAGTATTTGAAGTTCAAATTCCAATCACTACATTTTTATTTTTCTAAAACGCATTGGTGAAAATCCTACATACCATCATTGCTCATTCACCAAATATCTTACCAGATTCTCACATCATCTCAGCTTTATACCGAAGGTTGAACAACGCTTCCCATTTTAACTAAAATTCACCTCATTCCTAACTTCTAACCAAAGATTACTCTACACAAAAATATCACTCATAATCGCTAGAGGTATTCACAAATTCATCTAAATAGTCAAACCACATGCTAGTCTACCCTCATTTCCAGATTGTACAACACTTCAAAACTTTTGAGACTCAAGCTAAACCTATTTGTAACACTAAACTGAAGCAGAGCTTGCTCAAAGTAGTACAATAACAAAAGTGCACCGTACTTGGATCAGATTGTAAATTAAGATACCACAAATGACAACACGACAAATCTAAGGCTCTATCGCACCCCGCCCAGCCCAACCCCACTTGGAAACTGCCCCGCCCTTTCCTGCGTAGCAAACCATCCTTACTTTGCACCTGCTACACCCCATTGCTACTCCTAGTATCTAGACAACAGAGAGACGATAACTGACCAACCACAAATTGACAAATTTCATACTGAATTATTGAGTTGTACAAATAAAAAAAAAATAATAGATTCAGATAGCAAAAAATCTAATTTAGAACAATTTTGGAAGAAAATAGCAACCCGCGAAATTAAACATAAATGATACCTCAATTCACGATTAGAGAAAATTATTAGATTTAATAACCCACAAAATTGAAGAAGCAATTAGAAAATATTCCCGATGAGAATAGCTCCGCTGAAATTTATATTTTGCTATGTATGTGAAGTAAAAGGAAGAAAGAAACAAGGCCCTATTCAGGTTACTTCAATTCCACCATGAAAAAACAATCAAGAAGAGCTTTATAGTACAACCTCACAGTGAAAAATTAAATATTTTGAAAAGGGCGTGAACCAAAAGTAAGAAACAAAAAGCCCAATTCAGGTTTAACTCATTGCAAAATTGGTGCGTATACTATTTGATTTTCAACCAGCCGACGTCGATGATGTGTACGGGTCATATGACTGCTACAGAGAGGCTTGAACAATGAGCAGATCTTCATTAATTTTTTACCTTAATTTTTTCAGAATGATAATTAATTAAAAGCTAAGTAAAAAGGAATTAGCGCCTATTAGTGAAATAAAATAAATTATTAAAATTTTAATATTTTATTTTGGCATTAGTTTTTCCTGCTCAAAGGTCCTAATTATAATTTGGGACCAGTTAAAAAAATATTAGTGACCGGATTTTGTACCTTCGTAATAAAATATAATATTAAGGAGTAGAATTTAATCTCGTCCTAATAAGTATACTTTTAGCGACCAAATTATTGGCTCGTCCCTTAATGTTGGTCTTAAATAGACCTTTTTATTATAGTGATAATTTGCATTTTGACTCCATAACGGAGCCAGAAATAGAAGAAGAAAATTCAAATATTGAACAAGTAGTACAATATCCAGATAGATCAATAGATTTAAAATTTCTAAGATCACAATCCGCTAATCAAGCATCTTCAAGTAAAAGAATGTCCTTTCTAGATCTTTAATCTCCAAATCTATAGATGAAAGGGAAGTAACATTAGGAGATATTGAAGGAAAATCAAAGGAGTTGATTTCTCAAAAACAATTCCCAAAGTAGAATATGAGTCTACAAATTTAAAAACTAAAAAATCTTTAAGTCCCACTGCTAGTGAAATACTAGGAGTAAGATATTCCCTATGCATGATTAGGTCAGATGTTATATTTGAACCTGAATTTTAATATAATATTTAGATAAATTATGGAACAGCACAGAAAATTCTATTAAAATTAAATGGTATAAACAAAAATATTTGTTAAAAGAAAGATATTCTTTTAGAGAAAAATAGTGCAATGATATGAAAAGATTAAGATGTAATGTTGAATATTTTAAATTGTTTGAAATCATAGGAAAATTAGAAGGTAAAAAATATTCGTTAAACATGATTGTCAATAATGGTATACTACTAATAATAAAGTAGTAGAATCAACAATTCCCCCATTAGAAGAAATTTGCCTACCAGTAGAGGGTAGAATTGTTACTACCTCACCTTTTAAATTAGACATAGTAGATACTAAAGGTAATCCTACAAATAAAGATATAATTAAGATACTCCAACAAAATAATTATACAAATCAATTATTACATATTGTATCTAAACAGATTATCGAAGCCGAGAATAAATCAATTGTTAAAGATAAACCTAGTTCTTCTCGTTATGATAAAAAGTTATAAACTCATCCAATTCTTAAATTACCAGAATTCTCAAAAGATAGATTTTCTAAACTTGAAGAAAGCTTTGAAGTAACCAACGATATTTTAAGAAAAATTAATGAAAATTTAAAAATAAATTAAAAGTCACAAATGATAAGGTTATAAGAACTTTATCATAAAGGAATGATGATGAAATTAATGAATTAAGCTTTAAATATTCAGTAAAAAGGAATTATTATAAAAAAAACCATAATTCCGGATATCTAGTATGAAGAAAATAAATTTTTATCTCGTACTTCACATTCTGGAAAAGAAATTGTCGAATGTAATATAGATTGATTAGAAGAACATCAAATATATAACAAACTACATAAAATGGGAATGGGAATTACAACATTTAAAATTTCCAAGATGTCAGATAAATAAACAACGTTTATGATTATGTCAGGTTTTACAGGCACTTTAAAATATTGGTGGGATAATTACCTCACGGAAAATAATAGACAAAGCATTTTAAATGATACTACTATTACTCAAACTATTAAGAATGATTCAACAGGACAAACAGTTGAAAATTAAGTCTTAGAAGATGCTACTGCCACTTTAATTTATAGCATAGCTAAACATTTTATAGGAGAACCTCAGTTTTTTCAAGATAGAAGATTAGAAATATTATAAAATTTATCATGTGTAAGGTTAGAAGATTTTAGATGGTATAAAGACATTTTCTTCAACAAAGTCATGGTTAAAGATGATTGTAATCATGATTATTGGAAAGAAAAATTTATAAGTGGATTACCATCTTTATTTGTAGAAAAATTCTGAAAAAATTTAAAGGATAGATTTGAGGGGAAATTCCTTATGGTAATTGAACTTATGGTGATATTATAAGTTCTATAACTATCACAAGACTAGAATTATGTATAGATATTAAACTTAAAAATCAACAAAAAAGGGATAATAAAATAACTAGAAATGAGCTAGGAAGCATTTGTCAAGATTTTTGTTATATAAAATTACCAGCCTATTCAAAGAAATCTACCAAAAGATTAAAAGACAACATAAAAATTATTAAGATAATCTAAAAATCTCATTATTATAAAAGACGATTTAAGGGAACTAAAAAAGATTCTAAAGGTGGAAATAAAACCAAGAATGAAAAATTTTGGAACTGCGGAAAAAATGGACATAGGACTAAAGATTGTCGGGTTCCAAATAAAAAGAAAGATTAAATAAATATGTTAGAATTAGGAAATGACGTTAAAAATAAATTATATTAAATTCTTGATGAAATTGAAAATAGTTCTTCTTTTGAAGAAAATCTAAGTGATGTTAATCAACTTAACGTAGCATACAATTCAGATAGTAGTGAATTAAAAGACCATTGTAATTGTAGCGGTGCTATTTGCACTTGCGACAACCATTCTATAAATGTTATCACTAATAATAATAAAGAAAAAGAGGCCTCATTTGACATGATAGATCATCTAGAGGAGCCAACTCTTAGGAGAAAATATTTAATAGCGTTACAGGATATTATTCTTGATCAACAGATTGATAATAAAGAAATTATTGAACCCGTTAATATGAAAAATGTACTAAATAAATTTAAAAAACATAATTATGAAACAACAATACAAGATCTTCAAAAATAATTATTACACTTAAAGGAAGAACTTAGACAAGTTAAGAAAAGACTTAACGATCTAGAGAAAGAATCACTTGCTAATAAAATATTAAAGGATTTAACGCCAAATCAAGACCCCAAATCACATCAGTTTGAGGCTGCTGAAACATCAGGAAAAAAAGTGGAAATAAAGAAATACAGTCTCTAGAAATAGAATCTCCAAAAAAACTTCCTATAAACAAATCAAGAATTAATACAATTACTATAGTTAAACCATTAAGTTACCATATACCAATTACTATAGTTATCAATAAAAATTATAAAAATTTTAAGATTGCATCATTTAATACAGGTGCTAATAAAAACTGCTTAATATAAGGATTAATTCCTATAGAGTACTTAGAAAAAGGTACTACACGCTTATTCTCTGCAATAGGGGAAAAATTAAAAATAAATTATAGACTCCCCAAAGCCTATATTTGCAATGACGGAGTTTTTTTTATTAATAATTTGTAATAACTAGAGATATTAATGAAGAAACAGTATTAGGTCTTTCTTTTATAACTCAAATAGAACCTTATATTACCGAGCTAGATGGCATCCATACCACTATTTTTGGAAAAAGGATTATTTCCCCCTATCTAAATAATATATCAAAGAAAAAAGCGATTCTATAAAAGATCAAACTATTTTTACAGTAAATTCAGTCCAATAGGGATTAGAGAAAATCTAATCTACTATTAAAAGAAAATTTTATAGTATCATGAAATTTCAAAATTCTTTAAAAACAGCCAAAACTGTTTTACAAAAAGATGTCAACAATTTGACTTTATAAAGGGAGAAATTCACTCCCAAAAATTTTAACATAAATTTTTATACAGGGAAATTATGAGACCTGGAACACCAGGATCAAGGTTTATGGCTCCATTCTAGCCTTTTCGACCAGAAGAAAAAAATGAAAAGACCCTTCCATGAAGAAGATAAAGAGTCAAAAAGTAAGTTTTCATTCATGGGAGAATTTTCATTCGTGCCAAAGCCTACTGTTTCCTACCGTCCAGAGAATCCATTACCAGTTTACCCAGGATCGACCTCTTAAACAAATATTTAAAGAAGAATACTCCTCAGCCAATTAAAACATTGTTATCCAAACCAAAGATAGTTATGCAATGAAACCACCGGAGACATATTCACAAGCCATCTCCCTAGCCACTTCGCAAAAGAAAGAAAATTAGAGTATTATGATAAAATGCAATTTAAGAAAGTACAGGTACTGCAGATAATGGCACTTAATAAAAAGTACGAAGGTTTTTGAGTAACAGAGTTGTTAACATCTTGTTATACAATTAAGGACTATGTGGAGACAGATGATCCCCTTAAGACCTGAAGGTATTAATAGTTCATATTAACAAATACAGATTCATTAAAAATCGAGCAAAAGTTACACGATATAAATAAACCAAATAGTATTCAATATTCAAAGTTTACAATCAAAACAATATTATGCCCATTTGAATAGTATGTAGATAACCTACATGCACCCATTCCTCTGTCGAGAAATTAATGACCTCGGACCTATAATTGGTATAATTATAAGGCAGCCTGGTACAACTTTATGTACATTAGGCCTAACACTCACTCTTGGTTCATGAAATATTTGGAGCAGATAAAGACTGTTGTGCTTCCCCAATGGTTTAATGACTGGTGAAACCAGTTTGGAAGAAATAAACAGGTATTGTCAACATAGTTTCAAAAGCAATTTGAAAAGTTATAGGTAAAGTAGAATAATTCTACACTACCGAAAAATGTAAAATGGTTTAAATTTTGTATTGCCAAAAGAATTTCATATATTATCTATTGGTCCTTCGATATTTATGAAATTGAAATAATCAAATACTCAAGAAAAACTATCAAGATTAAAAAATAGTTTCTAGCAGAGAAGCCAGCACAAGTTCATCCTCACAGAAAGAATCACACCTATCCAAGAAAGAATTAAAAAGAAGACTCACTGAAGCCTTGTCCTATCTTGATAATGAAAATCATTCAAAATAAATAATGGATTTATTAGATACTACTTCCTCACAGGCCAGCGAATCGAGCAATGGAGACATGTTGGATCCACAAGGAATAGCAAAGGCATACCTTCTCAACTAAAAGAAAGGTGCCTATACCCCTTCAAAAGTTTGAAAAACTACTTAATGATCCCCACAAACAAAATGAAGACTAGAAGAAAAGTGGCACAAACCTTCAAGGGAAAAAAGGCCAAAACCTTCTTAAACTTATCAAAAAACAAGTTCAAGATAAGTATGAAAAGATAGTCAGAGACACATACAGAACAAATAAATAGTCATCAGCCACTCAGGTATAGAGTAAATAGCTTAGTGTATGAACAGTTGTAAAATAGAGACTATTTGTTAAATATTAGTCAACACTTCTAAGGCCTATTTAAGGCTTTTAACTTGTAATAAGAGAGCATTCTAAAATTTCCACAATTCAGAAAAACTCTCTAACACTCTCCCATATTGTATCACCCCGGTAATTTACCCTGGATAACACATGGTGATTACGGCCCCGAGAGACCACAAGCGAACCCAAGAGTTAGTACCTGATGTGAGCATTGAATAAAATTTGTAATAAAGATCAATTTGCAGAATATTAATGAAGATACCATAAGGTTTATAATGCTAAAAAATACTAAATCATAATACTGGAAACATCTGGCTGTCTAAAAGTGTCTGAAAATATCTAAAACTATCTGAAAAAGAGTTGAAGAGATAGGCCCCAATAACTCCAACTGTCTAACTAAAATAAATTACTGAAATGATATGAAATAAAAACCATCACCTTGATAGATGAGGACTCACCATTGCTGCTGATGTTGTTGCATAGAAATGTCTAAGTATGGTCTGGAACCTGAGCGGCCGAACCTATGATATTAAACATCATAAGACAAAAAAACATGTGTGATTGGTACTTTGAATGTACTGGTATGCTAGATGAGGTAAGGCTAAAATGCATGGTTTTATAAGCATGAAATAATAATAGAATGACATAACATGACTGAATATAAATATATAAGAATTGGGAAGTCTTAAAATACATGAGCAAGCATAGTGTATAATTCTGAAATAATCTGTAACTTGAAGTACTAGAATACTAATTACTGAGTAATTGGTACTGCATGCTATGGTCATGTAAACCTGAACTAATTCTATTTAATATTGAACTGATACTGTAGGAGTTATCATCTAACCGACATGCCCAAATATGAGCTAATCAAGGTCCAAACTGTAACCCCAGTTAGAAGGGTGTTAGTACCATGCTATGGGTACTGATAATGGTTGTGTAGATATACTAAACTGATGTCCTGAAGGACTAAAGAGTCACCCTAAACTGGCAAGAGTACTCAAGAGATATGTCCCAACCCTAAACTGGCAGGAAGACACCTCAACCTACGTTGGCTATGGAATTTTGTAACTCATGGATTACTACTTAGTGTCAAACTCTAAAATTGGTAGAAATGACCCCATCCCTGGGTTTGCTCGGTGTTGAATCCTACTCTCAACTGAACTGACAGTGATGACAAGACTGGACTAAGCTTGATTGAACTCACAACTGACCATATCAACTGACTTAAAGATATTGCTCATGGGATAACTGAATCCATTCTTTAAATTCTGAAAACTAAGTAAACAACTAAATTTTGGGTATTCATAACCCCTAGGACTCAATAGCATTGAAAATGGGACCATATTACAACTTTAGAATCATAATATTTAGTCATTTTTCAGAACTTATTCATCTAGGCATTTTATCAAACACATGGGAGGGATGAACTTTTACATGGGAACAAGCAACATCCGAAAATATCATGACTATACTATTTAATTCACATCTTAAGAATTCGACATGAGAATTACATGATTCAAAATAAGTATTAGTTCACTCTACTTGAACACTCATATATTCTTAACTTGAAATCAACATAACAAGATATTCATGGATATAAATCAATTTAATCATATAAAACTCGTGACTTAAGTTTAAAAAGAGGTGATTGGGCTCCAAGGGTGAAAAGGACCCAAGGATGAACACCTAACTTACCTTAATTAAAGAATTCTTGGATGTTTTTGGTGGATTACTTGAGAATTGATCTTGAAGGTTGAAGGGGATAAGCTTAGTTTTTCAGAGAGGATTGTGCATAGAATGATTGACTTTTTCCTTTTAGGACTCCAATTTTGTGTTATGGCTAAGTTAAAGTAAAGGGAAAATGATTGAAATACCCCTCTGAACCCAAACTAAAAAAAAGAACTGGGCACTTGATGCGATTGGTGATGTACATGTTGCTCTATCAATGCGATTGGGAATGCATCGCGTTGCTGCCTAACAATGCGATACCCAATATGACGTGGCCATATCACATTGGTCTACTTATTTGGCCATCCAAACATACCTCAAACGCCCTTCAAAAAACATAAAATTCACCAAAGATGAACTATCAACGACTCCGATCATAGATTAACTTAGAGATCAACTTTCCAAAGTAGAAAAGGTAAAGAGTAAAATCATCGATGTGTTGAGGCCAATAATGAGACTAAGTCTGCAACACATAGATAAATATTTAGGTTCTAGGTCTCTCATATATACATTATGAGTTGAATTGAACTTGGAAATGTACGGTGTATTACAATATCTCCCCCTTGGGAATATTCATCCTTGAATGAGACTAATTAAGCTGGGAATACTGAGGAACTAAGATTGTCTACTGGCATGAACAACTGAAAACATGATCATATGAATGAATCTGAAGCATGATGAATGACTAAACTGATTCGTAAATGAATGCAATGACATGGAGATAGTCATATGGCTGGAACTGAGAATGGAAATAAAGTAATCTAGGGAAGACATTAATTTAGACTGAGTTTGAGTTTTTAGGGAAAAATGAGGGCACATGGTTCACATGTCTGCTTCTGTTTCCCAACTGGCTCCCTCAATACACTGGCTCCACCAAAGAACTTTGACCAAGGAAACTTCTTTGTTCCTTAATCTTTGAATCTGACGATAAAGAATCTCGGCTGTATTTTCCTAGTAAGAGAGACTATTTTGAACAACCAAGCATTCCAAGGGGACTACAATAGATGGGTCACTAATACACTTTTTTAGCAAGGAGGCGTGAAACACTGGGTGCACTCAAGACAAATCTGCAGGCAAATCAAGCTCATAAGCTACCTTTCCAAAGTGTCTCAAGATTCTCTAAGGCCCAACATACTGGGGACTAAGCTTTCCTTTCTTACAAAGACTCTTTACTCCCTTCTTGCAAGAGATTTTCAAGTAAACTAGTTGTAGATATCAAATTCGAGATCTATTTTTCTCATATCTGCATAAGATTTCTATCGGCTTTGTGATGTCTTAAGCCTCTCCCTAATCAATTGAACTTTCTCTAATGTATCAAATACTTAATCAGTTCCTATCAACACAGTCTTACCTACCTCAATCCAACCAATAAGAGAACTATATCTCCTTATATATCAGAGCCATCTGAATGATAGAATAATAACTTTTATTATAGGAAATCTCAATTAACGATAAGTAATCATCTTAATTACCCCTAAAATTGATAACACTTGCTCTCAACATGTCCTTTAGGGTTTGAATGGTCCTCTCTTCCTGACCATCTATTTGAGGGTGAAAGGTTGTTCTGAGATGAACTTGGGTACCAAGAACCTTCTAAAATATTTTCCAAAAATGAGAGATAAACTAAGTACCTCTATCTGAAATGATAGACAACAGAACCATGTAACCTAAACAACTCTCTAATATAGAGTTTGGCATAGTCCTCGACTAAATAAAAAGAATGGACTGGTAAGAAATAGGTTGATTGGGTCATCCTGTCCACAATGTCCCATATCGAATCATACTGACTATGAGTGTAAGGCAAATCGGTCATTAAGTCTATGTTCACCTCCTTCCACTTCCATTTGGGGATGCTAAACTCCTGTATAGTTCCACTAGGCTTTTGATGCTCGACCTTAACCTGCTGATAATTAGAGCACTTTGCTACAATCTCTGAAATATACCTCTTCATACCATTCCACCAATAGATTTCTCACAAATCATGGTAAATCTTTGTGGCCCCTAGATGAATAGAACAACTCACACCATGCACTTCTGCAAGTATTGGCTGTCTCAAACTATCTACATATGGCACACACAGTCTACCCTGGAAATGCAACACCCCATCTTCCCCTTAGAAGAAAACCTCTATTTTCTAATCTCTAACTGATACTTTTAACTTAACTAAACTAGGATCCGTATCCTATTTTTTTTCACTTCAGCAACAAAAAAAGATTCCAAACTATTCTACACCTATACAGATAATGTCTCCAAATTTTTATGGCAAACACAATAGCTGTTAACTCAAGTCCATGGGTAGGATAATTCTTCTTGTGAAGTTTAAGCTATCTAGAGGCATAGGCTATGACCTTACCTCTTTGGATCAAAACACAACCCAAACCATGTCTAGAAACATCACAGTAAACAACAAACCCATCTGAACTATCTGACCAGGTCAAAACTAAGGTTGAAGTAA
The DNA here is from genome assembly GCF_002878395.1 of Capsicum annuum. Classification (NCBI taxonomy): domain Eukaryota; kingdom Viridiplantae; phylum Streptophyta; class Magnoliopsida; order Solanales; family Solanaceae; genus Capsicum; species Capsicum annuum. The sequence goes on along the minus strand of NC_061117.1, from coordinate 149,514,224 downwards.
TTTGAGTCTTCAACTCTTGAAAACTCTTCTCACAAGAATCTGACCTTTGAAACATGACTTTTTCTGCGGTAATTTGGACATGAGGGTCGAAATGGACAAAAAATCTTCAACAAATCATTGATAATAGCCAGCCAAACCCAAGAAACTCCTAATATCAAACTAAGAGATAGACCTGGGACAGTTTCTCATCATTTTGGACTTCTAAGGTTCAACTTTAATGCCATCATTGGAAATAATATGGCACGGGAAAGCTACTGATCTTATCCAAAATTCACACTCGCTGAATTTTGTGAACAACTAATGGGCTCTAAGAGTTTTTAATATGATTCTGAGGTGGTCTGTATGATCATTTTCATTATGGAAGTATACAAGAATGTCACCAATTAAGACTGTGATGAACATGTTCAAATATTTATTAAAAAATCAGTTCATCAAGCCCATAAAGGCTACTAGGGAGTTTGTTCAACCAAAGCCTATGACTAGAAACTCAAAGTGACCATACCGAGTTCTGAAAGCAGTTTTTGGAATATCACATTCTCTAACTCTGAGCTGATGATAGTTGGATCTGAGTTATATCTTAGAGAAATGGCACCCTGAAGTTGGTCAAAAAAATCATTGATTCAAGGAATTGGGTACTTTTTTCTTAATGGTGACTTTGTTCAACTGACGGTAATCGATGCACATTCTAACGAAAACATCTTTCTTTCACACGAAGAGTACTAAAGAGCCCCATGGGGAAACACTGGGCCTAATGAATCCCTTATCTAGGAGGTTCTTTAACTGTTCTTTCAACTAATTGAGTATAGCTGGAGCCATTGCATATGGCGGAATAGAGATAGGCTAGGTATTTTGAAGAAGGACTATTTCAAAGTAAATTTCCCTTTAGGGAGGAACTCTGGAAAGGTCTTCAGGGAACACATCTAGAAATTTCCAAACTATTAAAGCCGGCTCGAGATTGGGAGTCTCAGAACTAGAGTCTTTGACTCGAACAAGATGGTAAACACATACCTTAGATATTATTATCTCGTTCTAAGGTACGAAATAAGCTAACCTCTGAGCGTTGAAGTAATACCCCTTCATTCAAGGACTGGTTCATTCAGAAACTAAAAATGGACAACTCTGTTTCTACAATCAACTGAAGCATAGCATAAATAGAGCCAATACATACTGAGAATAATGTCAAAATCCATCATCTCTAACTCTATAAGATCTAATAAAGTGACTTTCTAGGATATTATAATCGAAAAGTTCCTGTATACCTGCCTGTATATAATAGAGACACCTACTACTGTGGACACTAAGAAGGGTTTAGTTAAGGTTTTGGGATTGACTCCAAAATTGAAATCTATATAAGGGGTTAGAAAAGAAAGAGAAGCTCTGTGATCGTGAAAAGAATAAATATATAAATGAAAGACTTGTAACGTACTAGTAACTACATTAGGAGAAATTTCTTAATCTTTCCAGGACTGAAGTGCATAAAGCCTGATTGAGCGATGCCCACTGATTTTATTGGAAGTGGCACACTGCTGAATTGAGCGACTAGACTGAGCTGGGTGATGACTGTACTGACTTTATGAGCCCACCTGGGACCTTTCTCTAATTTTATTACCTAGCTTGCCACACCCAAAACATATATCACTGCCAACTCTACAAATATCCTGATGGTTTCTACTATATTTTTGTAAATGAGGGTTCGTGCAAGCACGGTTCACACTTTCCTGAGACTTAGAGCCTGGTGCTCTATCAGTATTATCATTTTGGAACTTTGGAATTAGAGCACTAGCTGATAATGGAACTGGGGGCAAAGATTTAAGATGAAACTGAGGATGATTACTACCCTTTAACCTTGGATGGGCGAAGTTGAAACTACTTGTTCTCGCCCTCTTATTCTCTCTCTTTCTCTCCTTAGCCTTCTTCTCTTCAATCTTCTTATCATTAACCATCAGACTGTAAATTCCATCTCCTAAATCAAAATGCAGTCCTATACTTCTTCACTATACTATTAGATACACTAGACACAAACTTTCTCATCCTAGACCTGTAATCAGCCACCACAAAAGGAACATATCTGGATAGTTTAGTAAACCTAAGAGAATACTCCTTTACACTCATGTTTCCCTGCTTCAAATTAATAAACTCCAATACCTTTGCTTTCCTCACCTCCAAAGCGAAGAATCTATCTAAGAAAGATATAGCATACTTTTTCTATTCTATAGGCCCTGCATCTATTCATTTATCCTATTTCCACTGCTTAAACCAGGTATGAGCTACATATTGTAACTGGTAAAAAGCCAATTCAACACTCTCACTAGAATTCACACCCATAATATTTGTTACCTTCTGAACTATGTTGAGGAATTCCTATAGATGCTCTTCAGACTTGGATCCTAAAAATAAAGGGGAATTCATTCGGGTGAAGTCCCAAATCCTTGTTATGGCAGTATTAGCCACTTGGATATTTGGGATAACAAATGGATGATTATTCTGAGATGCAATAGAGTGAGCCAAAGTAGTGAATGAAGATCTGAACTCGGCAAGCAAAATATACTCATTTAAGGGATCATTCAGAATGGGTAGAGGTGTTGTTTGATTTCCGTTTCTTCTTCTATTATCTTTTTGGGAGGCATGTTCTGTAAACGAAAATAATATTGGATTAGAAAGAGAGTTTAATTTAACCTCATTCTCATTCACACGACATGAATACTAAAAGAAGGGAAACTTTTCCTAAAACATATTGTAGCCTTTTGTCCTTAAGTGTGGTGTGCTTCACACATATGCACAAGACTCTACTCAACGCGAATTTTAGACTCCCTAGGAAACTTTAAAACCTTAGGCTCTAATACTAAGTTTTTAGCACCCGGGGAATACACCTTGGATGCCACACGATGCTTACGGCCCCGAGATACTATGAGCTAACCCATGAGCTGGTACCTACTCTGAGCACTAAATAAACCTAATAATAAAGAACAGTTGCAAAATATAAATGAATACGCCATAAGGTTTTTAAAGCTAAAAAATACTAAATCAATATACTGGAAATATCTGACTGACTAAAAGTGTCTAAAATCCTCTAAAACTGTCTAAAAGAGAGTTGATGGGATAGGCCCCAACTAACTCCAATTGTTTAACAAAAATAAAATACTGAAACGAACTGAAATAACAACCATGTCCTCGATAGATATGGACTCACCATTACTGCTGCCGCTTATGCGCTAGAATGTCTAAGCATGATCGGGAACCTGAGCATCCAAACCTATGATATTAAACATTATTGCACAAGAAAATGTATGCAATTAGTTCTTTAAATGTACTGGTATGCTAGATGAGGTAAGGCTGAAATGCGTGGGTTCATAAGGTGAGATAATAACGACATGACATAAGATGATTGAATATAAATGCATGAGAACTGGGAAGTCTGAAAATGCATAACCACGCATAGAGTATGATTATGAAACAATCTGTAACCTGAAGCACAGGAATACTGATAATTGTGTAACTAGTACTGTATATTATAGTCACACAAACATGAACTAAACTTACTAAATATTGAACTGAGACTGTGAGAGGTATCATCTAACCGACATTCCCCAATATAAGCTAATCAGAGTTCTACCTGTAACTCCAGTTGGATGGGTGTCAGTACCATGCCATAGGTACTTACAATGGCTCTGTGGATCCACTAAACTGATGTCTCAAAAGACTAAAGAGTCACCCTAAACTGGCAGGAGTACTCATGAGATATGTGTCAACCTTAAACTTATTGGAAGATACCTCAAACTACGCTGGCTACGTAGTACTGTAACTTAGGGATTGATACTAAGGGTCAAACCCTAAAACAGGAAGGAATGCCATCATCCCTAGGTTTTCTCGGTTTTGAATCCTATTCCCAACTGAACTGACATCTATCACTAGACTGGACTAAGCTTGACTGAATTCACAACTGGCCATATAAACTGATTGAAAGATATTGCTCATGGTATAACTAAATCCATTCTGTAAATTTTGAAAAGTAAATAAATAGCTAAATTTTGGGTATTCATTATCCCCAGGCAAGATAGCATTAACAATGGGACCATACTACAACTTTAGAAATATAATAATTAGTCATTGTTCAAAACTCATTCATCTAGCCATTTTATAAAACACATGGGAAGCATGAACTTTTACATGGGAATGAGCAACACTCAAAAATACCATGACTATACTATTCAATTCACAACTTAAGGACTCGACATAATAATTACATCATTCAAAATATGCATTAGTTCATTCTACTTTAATACTCATATATTCTTAACTTAAAATCAACATAATAAGATATTCATGGACATAAATTAATTTAATATGTGAAACTCATAACTTATTTTTAAAAAGAGGTGCTTGGGCTCCAAGGGTTAAAAGCACCCAAGAATGAACACCTAAAATACCTTAATTGAAGAATTATTGGATGTTCTAGGTAGATTTCTTGAGAATTAATCTTGAAGGTTGAAGGGGCTAGGGTTTGTTTTTTAGAGAGGATTTATTTAATTTGAGAGGATGGTGTATAGAATGATTAACTTTTGTCTTTTAGGACTCCAATTTCATGTTATGGTTGAGTTAAAGTAAGGGGAAAATGACTTAAATACCCCTCTGGAGCCAATCTCATAAAAAGGAACTAGGTACCCAACACTATTGGAGACTTGCAATGTCTCTCTGTCGACGCGATTGGCGACACACCGTGTTCCTGCCTAGCAATGTGATACCCAGTGCAGTGTGGCTATATCATATTGGTCAATAATTTTGGCCATCCAAACATACCTCAAACATCATACTAAAACCTCAAAACTCACCCGAGATGAACTATCGACGACCCCGATCATGAATTAACTTAGAAATCAACTTTGCTAAGTCGAGAAGGTCAAGAATAAAATAATTAAAATATAGAGGCTAAAAATGAGATTAAGTTTCAAACACTTAGCTAAATTTTCAGGTTGTAGGCCTCTCATGAATACATTATGAGTTGAATTAAACTAGGAAGCGTATGGGTACTACAGATATTTCCCATCTCCCATCTGTAAAGTTCTCTTATTTCCCATATCAATCAAAAGTTTTTCTTAGTATAAATTTCTCTACTGTTTCACTAATTTTTCTTTCCATTATTATGTTCCTATTTTATTATTTTAAAGTTAGTTTTATACTTTAAACTACTTTTAAAGTATAAATTACTTTAAATATTTTAAACTGTTATTTTCTCTCCATTTTACTGATCCGTCCCCTAAATGATAAATATTGACCAACACTTTAAACATCTCCAATTATTTTTTAAAATTATCAAAAAAATGGACTAGTAATTAGTGCTAAGAAGATTAAATTATTTCAAATCTCTATTAGATTTCTTGATCATGATTTATATCAAGGAACCTTGAAACCCATTTGTAGAGCCATAGAGTTCTCCTCTAAATTTCTAGATGAATTAACTGCTAAAACTCAACTTCAAATATTTTTAGGAAGTCTCAACTATGTTGGAGATTTTAGTCCTAATATTAGACAGGCTTTAAGCCTCTTTATCAGCGTCTTAAGAAAAATCCAATGCCTTGGGGAATAGAGCACACTAATACAGTTCAAAAAAATTAAATCAATAGTTTAAAAACTTCCATGTCCAGGGATACCAAATCCAGAAGCTCTTATGATTATAGAAACCGATGCCTCAGATATAGGATATGGAGGCATCCTTAAACCAAGGATTCCCACATAATCTACTGAACAATTAGTACGATTCACATTGGGAATCTGGAATGGTACTAAAAAAAATTATAGTACTATTAAAAAATAAAATTTCTATAGTATTACGTATTACTAAATTTCAAGATGATTTAATAAACAAAGAATTTTTACTAAGAGTAGACTGCAAAGCAGCCAAAGATGTTTTACTAAAGGATGTTAATAATTTAATTTCTAAACAGATATTTGCCAGATGGAAAGCTTTATTATCTAGTTTTGATTTTAAAATAGAATTTATAAAGGGAAAAATAATTCTCTCCAAGATTTTTTAACTAGAGAATTTCTTCAGGGAAGAAATGAGGAGACCCGAAAAACCAAAAATAAAGACAAGGCCTCCATTTACGCCTTTTTCACCAGGAGAAAAAATTAAAAGAACTTTCAACGAATAAAATAAAATCCAGAAACTAGATTTTCAGTCCTGGCAGAAATTTTGTCTCTGCCAAAACCTACTACTCCCCTACCATCTAAAGAATCCATGAAACCACCAGAGGCATATACACAAACAGTCTCCCTAGTCACAGCACTGAAGAAGGAAAATTGAGTATTCATGATAAAAGGCAATATGAGATAGTAAACTTACAGGTACTGCCAATAAGGGCACTTGATAAAAAAAAACAAAGGTACGAGAGTGATTAAATCCTTGTTATCCAAAGTAAGGAAAATAATTACCTCGATACCTGAAGGTATTAGTTAGTTCATTTAACAGAATATCTCTACGCTACTGGAGAATGTTGAATTGCTACAAAAAAACCCTTTGCTAGTTACTGCTAATATAAATCAATCAAAATGTTTTAAATAGGAAACATATTTTACAAATTAATAGCTTTGCCAAATTGTTTCATTTAATAAAATTCATAGCAGGGATGAATTTTAATACATCGACCAGTAAATTTTTAGTTCTCTAAATAGTATACCAAAACCCTATTTGGTCCTTTACTGTATCTTGCAATAAAAGGATTTGATGAATATTTAATCTAGAATTTATCAAATCAGCATGAATTAAGTAGATAAAAAATGTAATTTTGAAAAGTTTCATGGAGAATATCTCTGCATGACTAAAAGGTTTTCACATATTATTAATCCGTCAAAATAAAAGGATAAATATTATTAGATAAATCTACATCAGGTTCTTCCTCACAGGAAGAATCCTACCTATCAAAGAAATAAATGGAGTTAATAGCTACTAAGCCATTAATGGAGACTTGAAGAATAATCAACATATCTCTGCAACAAGAAGAGCGAAAAACTACTACTTCTTCTACAAGGGTAATAAAACATAAGGTGGACCCCGCAGCATCTACCCAAAAATCATGTCGCTACAAGATGAAGAGGCACAAATTCATAGTATAAAAGGACAAAGACACAAAAAAACAGCAAAACACAAGTCTTCATATCACAAGCAGACAAAAACTTTTGGCACAAATCGTAATAAAAAGAAAAGGCCAAAAATCTTGAAATTACAGGAAAATTATATGATCAAAAGGATTATCTAAACATGACTATCAATAAATGGAATACTACTAGTAATAAAGTTGTAGAATCAATAAATTCTCCGTTATAAGAAATTAGCCTACCAGTAGATGGTAGAATTGTTACTGCCTCACTCTTTAAATTAGATATAGCAGATACAATAGGTGATCCTACAAATAAGGATATAAATAAAATATTTCAACAAAATAATAATAATACATGTTGGAACTATGAAAATATAGGACCTAAGACTAGAGATTGCAGAATCTTAAATAAAAAGGAAAACATCTTTGAACTAAGAGCAAAAGTGATTTATGTTGTACCTTTGAAGAAAATGAAAATAATTCCTCTTCAAAAGAAAATACTAATAGCTCTTGCAGTAATAAATTAGCTATCCATTGCAAATACATCGGTACATATTGCACTTGCAATAATCATTCTATAAATGTTATTACTAAGGGTAACAAGGAAAACCCTTAAGAAAAATATTTAACAGCCTTAATAGATATGGTACTTAATCAACCATTTGATAAAAAACTATTGAACCATCCAATATACAAGATATGCCATTTAAATTCAAATAACAAAATTCAGAAACAACTATACAAGATCTTCAAACAGAATTACAATACTTAAAAAAGGAAGATAAAAAAGTTAAGTGCGGATTTAGGAATGAATCACTTGATAACAACTTAACATCTAATCAAGAACCAGATTCATGTCAACTCGGAGAAACATCAAAAATAAAAATAGATAAGTCTTTAAAAGTCAATCAAAAGTTGACAAAATTTCAAAAGATAAAGCACAAAGTTACTATATATCCATTACATTAGTTATAAATAAAAATTACACAATACACAAAGTGGCATTATTAGATATAGGAGTTGATCAAAACTACATCATGGAAGGAATAATTCCTACTAAATATCTTGAAAAAGGTACTACAAAATTATTCTCTGCAACAGGCGAAACATTAAAAATAAATTATAAACTTCACAATGCACACATCTGCAATGATAGAATTGGTTTCACAAATGACTTTTTAATAACAAAAGAAATAAATGAAGAAATAATTTTTGGCTTACCTTTTATAAATCAAATAATACCTTACACTGCCGAATTAGACGAATCCATACCACTATTTTGAAAAAAAAATATTATTTTCCCTTATTTAAATAGTTTATCAAAAGAAAAAAATGACTTTATAAAAAATAACACGGCCTTTAAAATCAATTTAATTTTGCAATAAATGAATTGTTAAAAAAATGAAATAAAAAAAAAAATTGAATCCTAGGATCGGGAATGCAGAGAGCAAAATAACAATTTAAAATATTGAAAGTAATTTACACTTTAAAAGTGGTTTAAAGTATAAAACTAACTTTAAAACAACAAAATAAGAACAAAATAAATGTAAGGAAAAATTAGTGAAATAGTAGAGAAATAGAAAAATTTATATTCAATACCCTACACTCTTCCTAGCTCAAATTTGTCCCTAAAATATTAAAGATTATCTTCAAAAATGAATACCTTTTATTTCATGTGATATGTTAAAGATTTCTACTTTCAATTACATGGAAATTGAATAAGCTTTTCATCGATAGCAAATTCTCCCAAATCCAACACACGGTTGAGAAGTTAGAGCATTTTTAAGTTGACAGTGTTCCACCAGAACTCCCAGCGCATCGTGGAGAAGGTAAAAATAGCACTCGTCAATTCTAATGGACCACCATGATATTGGTGCATCATGGAGTGGTCCATTTTCCCATTTGTCAAAATCAAGTAGCCCAATTCGATTTTAGCACGTTACGTTGGTGGCCAAAATGGAATAACTATAGGGAACCGCAATGGTGGCATGTCGCGTTACATGCCTAGTTCCCATTTGTCAATTTCTAGTGAGCCACCGCGATAACGGCGCGTTACGGTGGCCACCCAGTTCAGAAAAATATCCTATTTTCAGTTTCATTTTAAAGTTTAAAAAGGGTATTTTGGTAAATCCCCAAGGCCCCAATCCATTTAAAACACAAGATTTAACACATTCCAAGGCACTTTATACATATTTCATCTACTTTCTCTCAAAATAAAATCCTAGATCATCAAACTTTCTCCTCAAAAAAACTAAATTCCTTCATTTATTCTCAGACCTCTAAGAATTCATCTCCAAAAGCACAATAGGAATCCAAGAATCAATATTTTCATCTAAGATCATCAATTAAGGTGTGTGGGGTTTTTCAACAAGGATAATCCTTTCATCCTTGTGCCCAAAACTTATTTTAATTACAAATTTACTGAATTTTATGTGTTTTCCCATGAAAATGAAGTTAGAGTTTATACCCATTATTATTATTTACAAGATTATGAGATTTCTAATGATTTATAAGTTGAATTATATGAATAGGTTCATAATTTCATGAATATTACAATAATTTCTAGATTTGGAATTAAATTATCAATGTTTATATTACCAAGCATGGATATTTTGATGTTTTAACATGAGATTGATACATGGGTCATCAAGCCCTAAATTAAGATTGCTATTTCAAGAATTGTTGTGCTATAAGAAACCTATGACTAGATTCCTCGTAGATTATTGATAAAGACTTCTAGTCTCAGAATAGATATGAAATCCACTTTACAGATTCATATTACAGATTTAGCTTTGCAGATATACAGTTAGTTTTTAATATAAACCATTAGACTATTATAAAGTGGATTTTCTTCAGAATGAACATATAGATTTAATGGGTAGTATTTATCACAGAGATGATACGTTACTATGGTTTTATACCCAGAACTACGTGCCAACGTAGGATTTAGATTATTTCCACTTCTACATAGATGATAGATACGTGATCACTCAGATAGGTTATACTCACTGGCAAGAGTATGACTCCTCTTCTCAATGTAAGGATTCCTCCTTAGGGGGACAAGAACGTTGGACTCCATGAATGCTCACACAATTTAAGTCGGTTAAGAAAACCTTCCTGCTAGCTAACAGAAAAGATTAATAGAAAAGCTTTTAGAAAAACTAAGTATAAAGGCTCACAAACTTACTCAGATATTATTTTACTTAGGATTTCAGATTTCAGAATTATAGCTTTTAGTTTCAGAAATAAAAAAGTGAGCCCTTTTTTCACTTAGCCTATATGATTTTAGAATAGAACAGAAATACAAATTTTAGAACTAAGTGTTATAACTCACAAGATTTATCATTTACATTTAGCATACATTATTTTATAAAGTGGGATGATAATGCTTTACTTATGAATTCACCCCCCATATACTCAGTACATCCTCAAAGTATTGATCAACATATATGCCTATGTGCTACATTGTCTCATAATGTAGTACAAGTCATGGTATGTACAGTCAGAATTAGACAGTTGCAGATTCTAGCCAGCAGATGATAAGTCCTCTTACTTTGGGGACTTTAGTTAGATGTTATTTATATACTTTACTTTCCTACTTCTATGTATTGATTAGTGGTAGTTGAGGTCACATCCTAGCTATCTATAGTCAGTATAGTAGAGGCTTCACAGATGTCAGTTAGAGTCAGTTATGTAAATTCAGTGCCTCTTTTCAGACTTTATCAGAATGTAAAAGTTGTATCAATATAGTAATTTCATAGATTCATCATTTTAAAGTTTCCGCATAGTAAACTCAGCCATTTTATACATATTTATTCAGTTTCTTATGATTTATGCCAGTAGAAGGGTTATCTTGGGATCACTTGTGATCCTAAGCACCGTGTGACATCTCGGGACCATTTTTGAGGTGTTACTATCACGACCGGAGCTGAGGCCCTGGAAGAGATGGGCATCCTAAACCATTAAGGCCCGAGAGACCCCTTTCTCTTCCCAACCCACTAGTGATATTGTCTGCTTTGGGCCTAGGCCCGCACAACTTTAAAATATGTCACTAGGGAGTAAGACTTTCTTACTTATATACCCAGTATCACTCATGCATTCTTGCCGATGTGGGACTCCTCCCTATTTTGGGGTGTTACATACACCCCCCTTATGGACTAAGTGTCTTCGCTGAGGTTTGCCCTACCAAATAAGATTTGCCTATATTCAAGACTGAGGTTTTCTCTGCCTTATCGAGATTCGCCTACACTAAGTTTGAACTCTGGCCCACATCGACAGGGATGACACAAGAGAGGCTCTGATACCATTCTGTAATGACCCAAGCCGAGGCCCTGTCCATGATAGGGATACCGAACCATCAAGTTTCGAGAGGCCCTTGTAACTCCCAAACCCACTAGTGATATTGTCTGCGTTGGGCCTAGGCCCGCACGACTTTAAAATGCGTCATTAGGGAGTAAGGCTTTCTTACTTATATACCCATCATCTCTTTTATATTTTACCGATATGGGACTCCTTCCAAAGTTGGGGTGTTACATACACCCCTCTTTATGGATTCAACATCCTCGCTGAGGTTTGCCCCATCGAATGGAATTCACCTATACTTAGGATTGAGGTTTGTCCCGCCTTACCGGGATTCTCCTACACTTAGTTTGAAGTCTGGCTGGAGCGACTCTGATACCATTTTGTCATGACCCTAGCTATGGCCCTGGTCGCGATAGGTATCTCGAACCATCAAGGCCTGAGAGACCCCTATCTCTGCCCAACCCACTAGTAATATTATCCTTTTTGGGCCCAGGCCCACTTGGCTTTAAAACACGTCACTAGGAAGTAAGACTTTCTTACTTATATACCCAGCATCCGAGCCGAGGCTCTGGCTACAATAGGTATCCCAAACCATCAACGCCCGAGAAACCCCTGTCTCTGCCCAACCCACTAGTGATATTGCATGCTTTGGGCCCAGGTCCACACAACTTTAAAATGGGTCACTAGGGAGTAAGATTTTCTTACTTATAGACCCAACATCACTCCTGTGTTTTTGTCGATGTGGGACTTTTTCCTAAGTTGGGGTGTTACAGTTACATTATACTTACAAAAGGTTTTTATTGATATGGAAGATGAGAGAACTTTATACAGGGGAGATGGGAAATATGGCAAAATGCTAAAGAGTTTTTCTGAATTGTGAAACTTTCAAAATGCTTTCTCTTATTACAAGTTAAAAGCCTTAAATAGGCCTCAGAAGTGCTGACTAATATTTAAAAAACACTATATACTTTACAAATTTCCATACACTAAGCTATTTACTCTACACCTGAGTAGCTAATGACTATTCATTTGTTCTGCACGTGCCTCTGCATATCTTTTCATCATTATCTTGAATTTGTCTTTTGCTGAAGAAGATTTTGGCTTTTTCTTCCTTAAAGATTTGTGCCACTTGTCTTTTTGTCTTGAATTTATTTGTGGGGTCCATTAAGTAGCTATTCCAAATTTTAAAGGGGTGCGAGCACCTTTTTTCATTTTAGAAGGTATGCTTGTGTTATTCCCTATGGATCCAACATATCTTCGTTGCTCGATTTGCTGGCATGTGAGGAAACAGTATCTAATAACTCCATTATCTATTTTGAATGATTCTTATTATCTAGATTTGACAAGGCTTCTTTGAGTCTTCTTTTTAATTTCTTCATGGAGAGGTGTGATTCCTTCTATGAGAATGAATTTGTTACTGGCCTCTCTATTGGTTCTATCCTTTAATCTTAATAGTTTTGCTTAAGTATTTGATCCTTTCAATTTCATGAATATCGAAGGACCAATAGATACTATATGATATTCTTTTAGTAATAAAAAATTTACACCAGTTTACATTTTTCAGTAGTGTAGAAATATTCTGCTCAACCTGGAACTTTTCAAATTGCTTTGGAAATTATGTTGACAATACCTATTTATTTCCTCCAAACTAGTTCCACTAGTCATAGAACCATTGTGGAATCATAGCAATCCTTATCTTCTCCAAATATTTCATGAACCAAGAGTAAGTGTTAGGCATACCATACATAGGGTCGGTAATTTCTCGACATACCATTCAAATGGGCTTAATATTCTTTTTATTGTAAGCTTTGAATATTGAATACTATTAGGATCTTTTATATCTGCTAACCTATGCTCTATTTGCAATAAATTAGTATTTGTTAGTATGAACTCATAATTCCTTTAGGTTTTGAGGGGATCATCTGTCTCCACATAGACGCAATTTGTATAACAAGGTTTTAACAACTCTGGTACTTGAAAACCTTTGTACTATTTATCAAGTGCCATTATCGACAATACCTGCATATCTACTTTCTCAAATTGCTTTTTATCAGGAATACTTGATTACTCTTTCTTTTGTGGAATGGCTGGGGAGACTGCTTGTGATTATGTCTCCGGCGGTTTCATCAAATAACTATATTTGGTTTGGACAGCAATGTTTTTATTGATTGAGGAGTAATTTTTTTAAATATTTTTGTAAGAGGTTGCATCCTGGGTAAACTGGCAATGGATTCTTTTGATGATAGGGGAACAGTAAGCTTTGGTAGGGATGGAAATTTTTCCATGACTTAAAACCTATTTTTTAACTCTTTATCTTCTTCATGGAATGGTATTTTTATTTTTTCTTTTGGTCGAAAAGGCTAAAATAGAGGCCTCAAACTTGATCCTTGTGTTCCAAGGCTCATAATTTCCCTGTAAAAAAATTTTGGGAGAGAACTTCTCCCTTTATAAAATCAAATTGTTGATATCTTTTTGTAAAATAGTTTTGGCTATTTTTAAAGAATTTTTAAATTTCATGATACTAAAAAATTTTCTTTTAATCGTGGATTAGTGTTTTCTCTAATCTCTATTTGACTGAATTTATTCTAAAAATAGTTTGATCTTTTATAAAATCACTCTCTTCTTTTGATATACTGTCTGGATAGGGGAAAATAATATTTATTCCCAAAATAGTTGGGTGGATGTCATCTAGCTCGGCAATATAAGGTTTTATTTGAGTTATAAAAGGAAGACCTAATATTATCTCTTCATTAATATCTCTAGTTATTACAAAATCATTAATAAAACAAACTCCGTCATTACAAATATGGTCTTTGGGGAGTCTATAATTTATTTTTAATTTTCCTCTATTACAGAAAATAAGCATGTAGTGCCTTTTTTTGCATACTCTATAAGAATTAATCCTTCTATAATGCAGTTTTCATCAACAAACATATCAAATAATGCAATCTTATAAATTTTATAATCTTTATTGATAACTATAGTAATTGGTATATGGTAACTTTATGGTTTAACTATACTAATTGTATTAGTTCCTGATTTTTTTATAGGATGTTTTTTTAGAGATTCTATTTCTAGAGACTCTCTTGTCACTTTTTACTCCTGTTGTTTCTCCAGGATTAAATTGATGTGATTTGGAGTCTTGGTTTGGCGTTAAATCCTTTAATATTTTATTAGCAAGTTTTTCTATTTCTATATCGTTAAGTATTTGCTTAACTTGTCTATGTTCTTCCTTTAAGTATAATAATTTTGTATGAAGATCTTGTATTGTTGTTTCAAACTTATATTCTTAAAATTTATTTAGTGCATTTTTCATATTAAAAGGTTCAATAATTTCTTTATTATCAACTTGTTGATCAAGAACAATAACTTTAAGGCTATTAAATATTTTCTCCAAAGAGTTGGGTCCTCTAGATGTTCTATCATGTCAAATAAGGCCTCTTTTTCTTTATTATTATTATTAGTTATAACATTTATAGAATGACTGCCGCAAGTTCAAATTGCACTGTTACAATTACAAGGGTTTTAATTCACTACTATCTGAATTGTATGCTACATTAAGTTGAATATCGTCACTAGGATTTTCTTAAAAAGAAGAACTATTTTCATTTTCATCAAGAATTGCATATAATTTATTTTTGACGTTGTTTCCTAATTCTAACATACTTATCTTGTCTTTCTTTTTATTTGGAACCCGACAATATTTATCCTTATGTCTAGTTTTTCCGCTATTCTAACATGTTTCATGGTTGCTTTTATTTTCACCTTTAGAAGTTTTTTTTTATCCCTTTAATCATCTTTTATAATAATGATATTTTTCATATTTATCTTTATAATTTTTATGTAGTTTTTTAATCCTTTTGGTAGCTTCCTTTGAAGGGGCTGATAATTTTATATAACAAAAATCTTGACATAAGCTTCCAAGCTAATTTCGAGTTATTTTATTGTCCCTTTTAGTTGATTTTTAAGTTTAATATCTGTACATAATTCTAGTCATGTGACCTTCATAAAACTTATAATATCACCATAAGTTAAATTACCATTAGTAAATTTTCCCTCAAATCTATCATTTAATTTTGTTCTAACTTTTTCTGCAAATAAAGTTGGTAAACCACTTATAAATTTTTTCTTCCAATAATCATGATTACAATCTTCTCTAACCATGACTTTTTTGGGGAAAATGTCTTTATACCATCTAAAATCATCTAACTTTGGACATGATAAATTTCATAATATTTCTAAACTTCAATCATGAAAAAGCTGAGGTTCTCCTTTAAAATGTTTAGCTATATTATAAATTAAAGTAGCGGTAGCATCTTCTAAGCCTTGATTTTCAACGGTTTTTCCTGTTGACTCACTCTTAGTAGATTGTGTAACAGTAGTAGCATTTAAAATTCTTTGTCTATTATTATCTGTGAGGTAATTATCCCAACAATATTTTATAGTACCTATTAAACCTGATATAATCATAAAAGTTGATTGTTTATCTAGCATCCTGGAAATTTTATATGATGTAATGGCCATTCCTATTTCATGTTGTTTATTATATATTTGATGTTTTGCTAATCCATCTATATTACATTCGGCAATTTTTTTTCCAGAATTTGAAGTATGAGATAAAAAGTCATTTTTTTCATACTGGATATCCCGAAATATGGGATTTTTATGATAATCCTTTTATACTTAATATTTAGAGATTAATTTGTTAATTTCATCATCATTACTTTTCGATAAATTCTTATAACCTTGTCATTTGCAAATTTTAATTCATTTTTTAATCTTTCATTAATTTTTCTTAAAATATCGTCGGCTACTTCAAACTTTTCTTCAAATTTAGGAAATTTATCTTATTAGAATTCTTGTAATTCAAAAATTGGATGAGTTTCTAAAATTTTATCATAATGAGAAGAACTTGGTTTATCTTTAAAATTTGATTTATTCTCTGCTTTGAGAATCTATTTAGATACAACATGTAATAATTAATTTGTATAATAATTTTCTCAGAGTATCTTCTGTATATACTTTTTTATAGGATCACTTTTAGTATCTAGTATATCTAATTTAAAAGGTGAGACAGTAACAATTCTACCCTCTACTGGTAGGCTAACTTCCCATAATGGGGGAATTGGTGATTCTACTACTTTATTATTAGTAGTATACGATTTATTAACAATCATGTTTAACAAATCTTTTTGATCATCTAATTTTCCTGCGATTTCAAACCATTTAAAAAATTCAATATTACATTGCACCATTTTTCTCTAAAAGAATATCTTTGTTTTAATGAATATTTTTTATACCATTCCTTTTTAAATGAATTTTCTGGACTATTCCATTATTTATCTAAATATTAAAAGTCGGGTTCAAATATTATATCTGACCTAATCATGCATAGGGAATTTTGTACTCCTAACATTTCACTAGTAGTGGAACTTATTGGTTTTTTAGTTTTTAAATTGGTAGACTCATATTTAATTTGGGGATTGTTTTTGAGAAATTAACTCCTTTTAATTTTCTTTCAATATCTTCTAATGTTACTTCCCTTTCTTCTACAGATTTGGAGATTGAAGGTCTAGAAAAGGACATTCTTTTACTTGAAGATGCTTGATTAAAGGATCGTGATCTTAGAAATTTTAAATCTATAGATCCATCTTGATATTGTACTACTTGTTCAATATTTGAATTCTCGTCTTCTATTTCTGACTCGGTTATAGAGTAGAAATGCCAATTATCTTTTATTAATACATCATCCTATTTTATTATTTTTGGGACAAAGGTTTTATTACGATTATGATTAGCTTCCATAAGCATGGTAGCTCCTTTATTACTAACTATTTTAGCCTTAGGAGCTAAGGTTGTTTTCATTAATCTATAATATATTCTATATATTATTGTTATTTCTCTTATATTTACCTTACTATTCATATTTTGTGTCGTAACATTTAGTGTTAGTGTATCCATAGCATTTTGATCATTAATACCTATAGAAAAATTAGGATAAAAATTAAAGTATACTTGGCCATTAACGAGGTTTCTTTGTAATAATACTAATAGTGAATCATCAAAATTTAGTAACCTATTATCTCTTAAAAGTAGACATATAGGAACATCTAAACCTAGTCTATATAATGGTTTAACTGCCACTAGAACAAGACATATGTGAAGGAACTTGTAATTTTTTCTATATCTATTAATATTTTCAGCTGCTAATAATTTAATAGTCTTACTATTTCTATTAATTACAATAGTAGATTCCAAAGTTTTAATATTAAAATTTTGTACAATATCAAAGTGTCCAACCTCCCCAAGGAAAAATTAAAAAGAAGACTTAAATAATGCTTGTCAAATATAGATAAGGATAATCATTCAAAACAGATAATGGAGTTATTAAATACTGCTTCCTCACATGCCTGTGAATCGAACAATAGATACGTGCTGGATCCACAAGGAATAGCACAAACATACCTTCTTTACTGTAAGAAAGGTGCCCACACCCCTTCTAAAGTTTGTAAAGCTACTTAATGCACCCTACAGAGAAAGAAAAGACTTGAAGACAAGTGGAATAAATCTTCAATGGAGAAAAAGCCAAAATCCTCTTAAAGTCATCAAAAGACAAGTTCAAGATAATGATGAAAAGATGGTCAGAGACACGTGTAGAACAAACGAATAGTCACTAGCTAGTCAAGCGTAGAGTAAATAGCTTAGTGTATGGACAGTTGTAAAGTAGATAGTGTTTGTTAAATATTATTCATAACATCTAAGGACTCTATAAGGATTTCATTGTAATAAGAAAGAGCATTTTGAAATTTACACAACTCAGAAAAACTCTGTACCATCTCCCATATTTTCCATCCCCCTTTGTAATCTCTCTCTTATTTCCATAATCAAGAAGAACTTTTTTGTAAGCATAAATTTCTCACTTTCTCTAATGTTTCATTAATTTTGCTTTATATTATTTTGTTCTTATTTTTTTGTCTAAAGTTTAATTTATTTTAAAGTTTAATTTAAAATTTCAAAGTATAAAAGTAAGTTTAAAACAATAAACTGTTAGTTTGCTCCCCATTTTCCCGATCTATCCCCCAAATGGTATCTAAGACAAGTTGCCCAAGAGGTAGTGTTAGTATGAGTAGGAGCGACTAGAGCGTTATGCTGTCCTAGAGCCGGTCAAAATTTGTGTTACTCTTGGAATAATCATTTTTCTTGTTAGTAATTACTGTTGTTCTTCTTCTATGTTCTTAGTTTTGTTACTTAAGTTGGGTAGCTGTTTAATAGTGGTTTAGACATTGCCAAACTTGAAATTTTCATTGGATTAGCTTTGAGTGTGTAAAAAGTAGAGCCAGACCTGGAGGGTATTCCCATCTCCAATCCGATAGGAATAAAATAAAGAATTTTATAAGAAGAAAATAAGTAATTACTGCACTCAAAAATAATTATTGTAGAAGTAACATCTACAGTAGATTTTGGTCCTAGAGTAGTGTTTCCTATCTCATCTACAAAAATCCTTATGACTACTGAAACCAACCAATACGTAATAAGTAGTGCTAACACTTCTGATATCTCTAATAAAATAGCTAAAATCGAATATGATTTACAGAATTGGAATATTCCAAAAGAAAGCTTTAGTAGAGTCTATAAAACTAGACACTTTGATTTTGTAAAAATTTATAATACTAAAACTACAGAATCTACTATTGCAGTTAATAAAAATATTGAGACTATTAAATTATTAGCAGCTGAAGATATTAATAGATATCGAAAAAATTACAAGTTCCTTCACATAGGTCTTGTTCAAGTAGCAGTTAAACCATTATATAGATTACGTTTAGATGTTCCTATATGTCTACTTTTAAGAGATAATAGTTTATTAAATTTTGAGGATTCGTTATTTGCAATATTACAAAGTAACCTCGCTAATGGACCGGTATACTTTAATTGTTATCCTAATTTTTTTTATAGATATTAATGATCAAAATAGTATGGATACATTAACATTAAATGTTAAAACAAAAATCATAAATGGTAAGGTAAATACTAGAGAAATAGCAATAATATATAGAGTATATTACAGATTAATGAAAACAACCTTAGCCCCTAAGGCTAAAATAGTTTGTAATAAAGGAGCTACCATGCTTATGGAAGCTAATCATAATCACAATAATACCTTTGTCCCAAAAATAATAAAATGGGATGGTGTATTAATAAAAGATAATTGGCATTTCGACTCCATAATTGAGCCAGAAATAGAAGAAGAAAATTCAAATGTTAAACAAGTTATACAATATCCAGATGGATTTGTAGACTTAGAATTTCTAAGATCCTAGTCTTTTCATCAGTCATCTTTAAGTAAAGAATATCCTTTTCTAGACCATTAGTCTCCAAATCTGTAGAAAAAAGGGAAGTAACTTTAGATGATACTGAAAGATAATTAAAAGGAGTTACTTTTCCAAAAACAATTCCCAAAGTGGAATATGAATCTACAATTTTAAAAATTAAAAAATCAATTAGTCCAACTACTAGTGAAATGCTAAGAGTAAGAGATTCCCTATGCATGATTAGGTAACATATAATAGTTGAACTTGACTTTTAATATTTAGATAAATTAAGGAATAATCAAGAAAATTCTATTAAGAAAGAATGGTATAAACAAAGATATTCATTAAAAGAAAGATATTCGTTTAGTGAAAAATGGTGCAATGATATGAAAAAATTAAGATGTAATATTAAAATTTTTAAATGGATCGAAATTACAGGAAAATTAGATGATCAAAAGGATTTGCTAAACATGATTGTCAATAAATGGTATACTACTAGTAATAAAGTAGTAGAATCAATAATTCCTCCATTAGAAGAAATTAGTCTACCAATAGATGGTAGAATTGTTACTGCATCACCCTTTAAATAAGATATAGTAGACCACCAAAGGTGATCCCAAAAACAAGGATATAAATAAAATACTTAAAAAAAATAATAATATGTGTTGGAACTATGAAAGTATAGGACCTGAGACTTATGATTGTAGAATACCATTCATTATTAACAGAAATTTCTAGGCTATTCCATTATTTATCTAAATATTAAAAGTCGGGTTCAAATATTATATCTGACCTAATCATGCATAGGGAATTTCATACTCCTAACATTTCACTAGTAGTGGAACTTATTGGTTTTTTAGTTTTTAAATTGGTAGACTCATATTTAATTTGGGAATTGTTTTTGAAAAATCAACTTCTTTAAATTTTCTTTCAATATCTTCTAATGTTACTTCCCTTTCTTCTAAGAATTTTGAGATTGAAGGTCTAGAAAAAGACATTCGTTTACTTGAAGATGCTTAGTTCAAGGATTGTGATCTTAGAAATTTTAAATCTATAGATCCATCTGGATATTGTACTACTTGTTTAAGATTTGAATTTTCTTCTTCTATTTCTAGCTCTGCTATGGAGTCGAAATGCCAATTATATTTTATTAATACATCATCTGATTTTATCATTTTTGGGACAAATGTATTATTATGATTATGATTAGCTTCCATAATCATGACATATCCTTTGTTACTAACTATTTTAGCCTTAGGGGCTAAGGTTATTTTCATTAATCTGTATTAAATTCTATATATTATTGTTATTTCTCTTGTATTTACCCTACTATTCATATGTTTTGTTTTAAAATTTAATGTTAATGTATCCATAACATTTTGATCATTATTATCTATAGAAAAATTAGGATAACAATAAAAGTATACCAGGAAATTAGAGAGATTACTTTGTAATACTGCTAATAATAAATCATCAAAATGTAATAACCTATTATCTCTTAAAAGTAGACATATAGAAACATCTAAACCTAATCTATAAAATGGTTTAACTGCTACTTGAACAAGACCTAAGTGTAGGAACTTGTAATTTTTTCTATATCTATTAATATCTTTAGCTGCTTATAATTTTATAGTCTCAATGTTTCTGTTAATTGCAATAGTAGATTCAAAACTTGACATAGGGCTAAAGATTGTTGGGTTCCAAATAGAAAGAAAGACAATATAAATATGTTAGAATTAGGAAACGACATTAAAAATAAATTATATTCAATTCTTGAAGAAAATGAAAATAGTTCTTCTTTTGACTAAATTCTTAGTGATGATAATCAACTTAATGTAGCATACATTTCAGATAGTAGTTAATTAACATACCATTGTAATTGTTGCGGTGCTATTTGCATTTGTGACATTCATTCTATAAATCTTATCACTAATAATAATAAAGAAAAAGAGGCCTTATTTGACATGATAGATCATTTGGAGGACCCAACTCTTAGGAGAAAATATTTAATAGAGTTAAAATATATTGTTCTTGATCAACATGTTGATAATAAAGAAATTATTGAACCCTTTAATATGAAAAAATATACTAAATAAATTTAAAGAAAATAAGTATGCAACAACAATACAAGATCTTCAGACAAAATTATTATACTATTGTTTTTTCTCTAGTATTTACCTTAATATTCTTGTTTTTTGTTTTAACATTTAATGTTAATGTATCCATAATATTTTGATCATTAATATCTATAAAAAAAAATTAGAATAAAAATTAAAGTATATCGGGCCATTAGTGAGGTTACTTTGTAATACTGCAAATAACAAATCATAAAAATTTAATAACCAATTATCTCTTAAAAGTAGACATATAGTAATATCTAAACCTAATCTATATAATGGTGTAACTTCTACTTGAACAAGACCTATGTGAAGGAACTTGTAATTTTTCTTATGTATATTTATATCTTCAGCTGCTAATAATTTAATTGTCTCAATAATTTTATTAATTACAAAAGTAGATTGCGAAGTTTTAATAGTATAATTTTTTTCAAAATCAAAGTGTCTAGTTTTATAGACTCTATTAAAACTTTCTTTTGGAATATCCCAATTCTATAAATCACATTCTATTTTGGCTACTTTATTAGAGATATAAAAAATATTAACACTATTTATTACGTTTATGTTGGTTTGAGTATTTATAAGGATTTTTGCAGATGAGAGAGAAAACACTACCCTACGACCAAATCTACTATAGGTGTTACTTCTATAATAATTATTTTTGAGTGTAGTAATTACTAATTCCCTATGCATGATTAGGTCAGATATAATATTTGAACCTGACTTTGAATATTTAGATAAATTATGGAATAACCCAGAAAATTCTATTAAAAGGAAATGGCATAAAAAAATATTCATTAAAAGAAAGATATTCTTTTAGAGAAAAATGGTGCAATGATATGAAAAGATTAAGATGTAATATTGAATTTTTTAAATGATTCGAAATCACAGGAAAATCAGATGACCAAAGAGATTCGTTAAACATGATTGTTAATAAATGGTATACTACAAATAATAAAGTAGTAGAATCAACAATTCCCTTATTAGAAGAAATTTGCCTACCAGTAGAGGGTAGAATTGTTATTGCCTCGCCTTTTAAATTAGATATTGTAGATACTAAAGGTGATAATACAATTATGGATATAATTAAGATACTCCAGCAAAATAATTATACAAATCAATTATTACATGTAGTATCTAAATAGATTCTCGAAGACAAGAATAAATCAATTTTGAAAGATAAACCAAGTTCTTCTCATTATGATAAAAAGTTAAAAACTCATCCAATTATTAAATTACCAGAATTTTTGAAAGATAAATTTCCTAAATTTGAAGAAAATTTTGAAGTAACCGATGATATTTTAAGAAAAAATAATGAAAGACTAAAAAATGAATTAAAAGTCTCAAATGACAAGGTTACAAGAACTTTGTCGGAAAGGAATGATGATGAAATTAAAAAATTAAGCTCTAAATATTCAATAATAAAAGAATTATTATAAAAATCCCATATTTCCTGATATCCTGTCTGAAGAAAATAAATTTTTATTTCATACTTCACCTCTTCGAAAAGAAATTGCCAAATAAAATATAGATGGATTAGAAGAACATCAAATATATAATACATTACATGAAATAGGAATGGCCATTACAACATATAAAATTGCCAGGATTTCAGATAAAAAGGCAGTGTTTATAATTAAAATAGGTTCTATAGGTACTATAAAATATTGGTATGATAATTACCCCACAGATAATAATAAACAAATAATTTTAAATGCTACTACTATTATTCAAACTATTAAGAATGATTCAACAGGACAAACAGTTGAAAATCATGTCTCAGAAGATACTACCGCCACTTTAATTTATAGTATAGCTAAACATTTTATAGGAGAACCTCAACTTTTCCAAGATAGTAGTTTAGAAATATTATCCAATTTATCATGTCCAAAGTTAGATGATTTTAGATGGTATAAAGACGTTTTTCTCAACAAAGTCATGGTTAGAGAAGATTGTAATCATGATTATTGGAAAGAAAAATTCATAAGTAATTTATGAACTTTATTTGCATAAAAAGTTAGAATAAAATTAATGTAATACCCCATACTTTTTCCTAGCCTAAAATTATCCCAAAAATGTTAGAGCTTTCTTTGAAGGATAAATCTACTCTTTTACATGTGGCATTTTTAAGATTTTCACTTTTTGTCACGTTGAAAATTGAATAAGATTTCCATCTATACCAATTTTATCAAAATCCGACATCGTAAGAGAAAGTTATGGCCGAAACACAAAAGATAGTAAAACCACCCTGGTGTGACGGTGAGGCCGACTGACCGTCGGACTAGCGACAGACCATCGCCCATGACCGTCACAGCGAGGTAGTGTGACTAATTTCTGCCCTGGATTAATGGCCTAGGTCGACAGACCCTCAAACTAGCGACAGACCATTGCTCAGGCCGTCATAAGGAAAACAGTGAGGCCCTATTCTCCCTAGAAGCAACGGTCAGGACCGACAGACCGTTGACCTAGTGGTGGACCATCACACCCCACCGTCGCACCAAGGCAGTAAGTTCTAGTTCTGGTCCCAGTACGACGTTCAGTCCGATGGACCGTCGACCCAGCGATGGGCCGTCATACATACAGTCGCATATTGCGTTCAGTTATTTTAAATCCATTTTAAATGGGCTTTTTGGTCTTTCACCACCCGTTTATATACCTAGTTATATCCAGCCAAAGCTCAGAAATTCATTATCCATCTACAATAACAAAATTAGGGTTTTCTCTCTAAGATTAATCCCCAAAAACAAAATCCAAATCTTTTTTAAGAACTAAGAGATTTAAATTCTTCAAGTTTAAGAACTTCAAGAAACTCAACCCAGGTATGCATAGTGTTCATTCATGGACTCCTTTTGTCCATGAAGTCCAAAAATCTTTTTTCAAAGCTAAATTGTATGGATTTCTTTATGAATTTCATGTTGGGTTGCTTTTGTTCATGTAGATAATGACCAATTGAATTCTAATCCATGTTGGGTGATCAATTTTATGTGGAATTGATTAGTATAAAGGTAGATTCATGTGGACCTATGATTAAACCCTTAGATGATGAAATTAGAGTTGAATCATGATGTTTATTTGTTATATAATGTTATCTTCATATACTATGCCTACCATGTGCTTGATTAAATGCCTATGTGAAGGAAAAAAATGCCCAACTAGTATGATCTTATCAAATCCCCACTTATGTACAAGCCTATGCATATCACATGTTTGATGAATTGCCTCAATAAATGAATTATGGATTGCGATGTTGGTCATGTATTCAAGAAAGTCATGCTTTGTTAGTTTCTTTCCATCGAGTCCTATGGGTACTTGTACCCGACAATTTAGTTGTATGCCTAGAGCTAGTGTCATGTTTTCACGATATCCTTAGTCAAGCAATGATCCATAGAACTCAGTCAGTCATGTGACTCAGGAAAGCTCAGTAACTCAGTAACCTCAGTAATCTCACAAACTCAGTCAGTTGTCAGATATCAGTAATATTTCGTCAGTTAATAGAATTCCATAACCTCAGTCCATATTTAATCAGTTAATAATGTTTAGTGTTTATTCAGATGGGAGTAGAATTTAGCACCGAGTGAACCCAAGGGTGGGAACTCACCTGCTAGTTGAGAGTGTGATTCTTAGATGCAATCCTTATGTTCTAGAACTACGTAGCCAGCGTAGGTTGAGACATTATACCTACTAGTTGAGGGTAGATAAGGTGGCTTAACCTGCTATTTGAGGGTTCCCACCATTCTCATTAGAGTAACCTACTAGTTGACGGTCACTCACATGTTGTCTTTACCAGTGGCGCGGTATTGACACCCTTCTAATCAGGGCACAGATTGGACCCTAATTCAGCTATAATGCATTATTTTGGGCATATCGGTTAGATGACTACTTCCCATTATTTCATGTTACAAAATCAGGACTATCAGATACAGTCAATCAGTCTCAGTAATAGAACTTAGATAGTTCTACAGAATTCAGGACTGTCAGATACAGTCAACTCAGATACAGTACGGAACTTAGATATTTCCATCAGATTTAAGACTATTTGATACAGTCACTCATGTTATCAGTTATCAAAAATCATTCATTAGTCATGTTATTTATCAGTAAACTCATGTTATCACGATTTCAGATATAGTTACTATGTATGCATGCATGTATTCTCACTTTCATATTAGTTAGTTAGCCAGTATTGTTCATGTATATGAACCCCATGCATTCAGCCTACCTTACATGCGTACCAGTACATTAAAAAGTACTGACACATTTGCGCTATAGTGTCTTATACCATAGGTTCAGAGATGTAAACTCCAGAGCATCAGCAGATTCTAGTCTCAGCATCAGAGCTAGAAGTGAGTCCGCATCTTTCGAGGACATGATCATTACATTATTATCTCATCAATTTATTTATTAGTTGGAGTTAGTTGGGGACATATCCTATGAACTCCTTATTCAGACTATTTGGTCAGTTAGAGGCTTTCCAGACTATCATGTTCAGTTAGTTATTTAAGTTAATTTGGGCATTTCATACCCCATCTATATGTTAGATTTAGTAGATCCTATGCTACAGTTTTAAACTTTATGGTATTTCAGTTCATGTTTCTATATTATACAGTATATTATGCAGTATACAGGTACAAATATCAGCCATGGGTTTGCTTGTGGTCCTTCGGGGTCATGAGCACCATGTAGCATTTCGTGTACCAGATTCAGGGCGTTACAATTAAAGGATAGATTTGAGGAAAAAATTTCTTATGGTAATTTAACTTATCGTGATATTATAAGTTTTATAAATATCACAGGACTAGAATTTTATACAGATATTAAGCTTCAAAATCAACTAAAAAGGGATAATAATATAACTCGAAATCAGCTAGGAAGTTTTTGCCAAGCTTTTTGTTATATAAAATTATCAGCCCCTTCAAAGGAAGATAACAAAAAGATTAAAAGACAACATAAAATTTTTAAAGATAAATCTGAAATATATATTTATTATAAAAGATGATTTAAGGGATCTAAAAAAGCTTCTAAAGGTGAAAATAAAATCAATAATGAAACATGTTGGAACTGCGGAAAAACTGGACATTAGACTAAAGATTGTCGGGTTTCAAATAAAAAAAGAGACAAGATAAATATGTTAGAATTAGGAAACAACGCTAAAAATAAATTGTATTCAATTCTTGATGAAAATGAAAAGAGTTCTTCTTTTAAAGAAAAATCTTAGTGATGATAATCAACTTAATGAAGCATACAGTTCAGATATTAGTGAATTAACAAACCATTATAATTGTAAAAGTGCAATTTGCACTTGAGACAATCATTCTATAAATGTCATCACTAATAATAATAAAGAAACAGAGGCCTTTTTTTGACATGATAGATCATGTAGAGGACCCAACTTTTAGGAGAAAATATTTAATAACCTTAAAAGATATTGTTCTTAATCACCAGGTTGATAATAAAGGTATTATTGAACCTTTTAATATGAAAAATGTATTAAATAAATTTAGAGAACATAAGTCTGAAACAACAACACAAGATCTTCAAACATAATTATTATACTTAAAGAAAGAACTTAGACAAGCTAAACAAAGATTAACGATCTAGAAACAGAATCACTTGCTAATAAAATATTAACAGATTTAACGCCAAACTAAGACACCAAATCACATCAGTTTGAGACTGTGAAACATCAAGAGTAAAAAGTGACAGGAAAGAATAGTATCTCTAGAAATAGAATCTGTAGAAAAACTTCCTATAGTTAAACCACAAAGTTACCATATACCAATTACTGTAGTTATTAATAAAGATTATATAATTCATAGGATTAGATTATTTGATACAGGTGTTGATGAAAACTGCATTACAGAAGGATTAATTCCAATAAAGTACCTAAAAAAAGGTACTACACACTTATTCTTCGCAATAGGGGAAAAATTAAAATAAATTATAGACTCCCCAAAGCCCATATTTGCAATGATGGAGTTTTTTTTATTAATGATTTTATAATAACTAGAGATATTAATAAAGAGATAATATTAGGTCTTCTTTTATAACTCAAATAAAACCTTATATTGCCAAGCTAGATGCCATCCACACTACTATTTTTAGGGAAACAGATTATTTTCCCCTATCCAAACAATATATCAAAAGAAGAAAAGGATTTATAAAAGATAAAACTATTTTCAGAGTAAATTTTGTCCAATGGGCATTAGAGAAAAACTAATCCACTATTATAAGAAAATTTTATAGTATCGTGAAATTGCAAAATTCTATAAAAACATCAAAAATTGTTTTAAAAAATGATGTCAACAATTTGATTTTATAAAGGGAGAAATTCTCTCCCAAAAATTTTAACAAAAATTTTTCTATATGGAAATTATGAGACGTGGAACACAAGGACCAAGGTTGGGGCCTCCATTCTAGCCTTCTCGACCAGAAGCAAAAATTAAAAGAACCTTCCATAAAGAAGATAAAAAAGTTGGAAAATACGTTTTCAGTCCTGGCAGAATTTCCATCCCTGCCAGAACCTACTGTTCCCCTAACATCATGAGAATCCGTTACCAGTTTACCCAGGATGCAACCTCTTAAACAAATATTTAAAGAACAATACTCCCCAGCCAATAAAAACATTTCTATCCAAACCAAAGATAGTTATGCGATGAAACCACCTGAGGCATATTCTCAAGCAGTCTCTCTAACCACTCCAGAAAAGAAAGAGGAGCAAAGTATTCTTTATGAAGAGCAATTTGGGACAACAGATTTTCATGTACTACCAATAATGGAACTTGATAAAAAGTATGAAGGTTTTTGAGTACCAGAGTTGTTAAAACCTTGTGATTCATTGTAAATCAAGACTATGTGAAGACAAATAATCCTCTCAAGACTCGAAGATATTATGAGTTCATATTAACAAATACTGATTCATTGTAAATGAAGAATAAGTTAGCACATATAAATAATCCTAATAGTATTCAATATTTTAAATTTACAATAAAACCCTATTCACACATAATTGGCTAGCCAACGCTTAAAACCCAACCAATTACTTTCTAGTCATTACAAAAACTCTAATTATTATCTGTTAACTATTCCTCACATAATCACTATTCATGGTTCAACGTCTAACCATTATTCCCTAACAAGCGAATATCAAGCATCTAGTTAAAATTCACCACTAGACTATATTCTCCAATTAACTATTAATTATTTCTAGCCATCATAATTCCACTCAACTCTATGTAACAAAAATCAACCATTTACAATTATTTTACTATCCATCTATCAATAACACCCTTTATTATCTAGCATTATTAATCTAGAAATCCCCGCTTAGCAATTAGTCAATGTCATAAACTTAGTCATCAATAGAAACTAAAAATCACAAGCGCTAAACTTATTATCACTAACCTCCATAATAAATTAATCATCACTATTAATATATATCAATCCCACTACTCCTCTTTATTAACAAGATTCACTTATCCATTAGTCATTTTCAGACACTTTAGCAATATCCACCACTAAACATCTCTCATCCTTAAATCAACGTTTATACCACATTATACCTTAACTCATTAGAATACTATGACTGACATCTCTAATGTAGACACTATACCCAACTACATAAGAACATAAATAAACACAAAATTGCCATCCATAGGAGTAGCCGAATTTGAACTGGTAGACGTACACATAAGAATATCAATAATCATACTCTGGCATTGTTGGGCATCATCATAACATCATAGTTTCCTCCGGCCTTAGAGGGTATCAATGTAACATCAAAATATCCTCCGTCCGTACCAGATATCAATATATCATCATAATATCCTCCGGCTGCATTAGGTATCATCATATCACTAAAATATCATCTGGCCTTGCCGGGTATCATCATATTATCATGCGGCCACAACAGGTATTGTTATATCATCACAATATCCTTTTGTCGCACTGGATATCATCATATCATCAAAATATCCTCTAGTTTTATTGGGTATTAACATAACATCATAATGTGCTTCCGCCTTGCCAGGTATCATCTTTACATTAATATTCACAATATGCAAATTTATATCAATACTAAAAATAATCCCCATGAGGTCTAAAGTAAATGACAAACCCTACAAGGGCTAAAGTAAGTGACAATCCCCATAAGGGGTAAATTAAATGACAAAGTCCACGAAGTCTAAAGTAATATATATAAAAGATAAGAAAAGAAGAACATACCTTCATAATCCAACATTCATCATCAATGTTACTTTATCAATAATATATTCATATGTAGCGTGAATATCATAAAGTATCATTGAGTCTTTCACTGGAACATATATCTTTAATAAGAACATCTTTTCTCCATCCCATACCGGTGTGGTGGGTATATAGATATGGATAAAAAGTGGCAAAGGAATTAGCATAAGTAGTCATATAAGAAAGTATCATGAGTCCAAGGATAATCTATAAAAACATTTACATATAGTCAATAAGTGATTCTTCTAGCACCATTAACACCAGTGTTTCTAATTTCGACAATAAGGAAGATTTCCAATATGGTTATTAGCATAGTTTTTAAGCATGATCATAAGTTGGACAATAGCATAGTTAATAGACCGAACACTAGCCTACTAAATGGCTTAATAAAAATTATAATGAAGGACTGATCATTACATAATCCATAAAAAAGTCATTTAGTCCATGGGCATAACCATAAGAGATATCATGAATAATGACCCTTTAGTAGCATAGTCATTGTCCTACTATTGTCTTAAAGATCATTTATTATTAGTATGAGCAATAGCTAAAGCATGACCTAATTTATAGTTTGTTCATAAAATTATCATTAACATCATTTATGGATTAAGCCATTTTATAGTCAAGGGATCATTAAATAGCACGTTCCTTAGCCCAAATAATTACTAATCACAATAACATAATTAATAACTAGACATAAGCTTAAGAAAATATGGAATACAAAGTCATAATAACTTGGGCATCATTCTCAATGCCATTCCACATAAACAACAAACTCCAAGAATCATCAATATTGCCTGAAAAAGGCACTCTCTAGTCAATTACGAAGCATAAAGGTTAAAGGGAACTAAACCTGAATCTTTACTTAAGGTGGGCTAGTCCTTAGGGTGGTCCAACTAGCTGACTTTTAAATCCTTGAAATAAATTCTAAGTCAATTTCTACCCCGGAATAGGCTAAGGTATCTAAATAAACTATTAGATAAATAGCAAGCTACCATAAACCCTAAGGTTTATATTTTACATAAGAACTTTTACTAAGCCTAATAGAACTAAGGCAACATCCTATAGTATAAGAAACTAAGGCCAATTTTACTCTAAGTATGAGCAACTAGATCATTTCACCTAATATTGAGTATTTAAAGGCATTCCCATGCTAAAGATAAGTAATGCAGTCTATTCCACCTAAGATAGAGGGAAATAAGCCAGTCTTTCCGACCCTAAGATTCACATAGTGTAATTGGTCCAACTAACCCAAGTATTGCATATCATCAATACAATACATAAAACACATCCTAATCTAACAAAATATCACAATTATACTATAACATAACTCAATCTAACAAGGAGTAATTCTAGCCTACCTCAAATCCAAAGATTTCACAACTATCTACTAAACCTTAGTTTTTTCTTTCTGAGAAGCTTCTTCAAGGTTTCATGCTATCAAAAACACAATCTAAACATCATAAAAAAATGCCAATACCCATATTGCACAATTGTGCTTAAGGTCCAAAAATGACACCAAAAACCCCAAGTGGGTCTAACATATAGAAAACACATTTTCAAGACCAAACTAATGTTCTTACACCATTATGAAATCATAACCCTCAAGAAAAGGTGAAATTTAAGTTTATTTAGGATAAAATTATACCCTTAAGATATTTGGGGTTTTGGTCAAATAATCCAGAAATTCAAGCTTTAAAATGAAGGATTCTTACCTTAAATCCATTGTTAATCACAAAAATAAATGCAAATCAAGCTACTAAGATGTACCCAAGATTCAATTTAAGGTTGGCACACCATTTTATGGTTTTTGGTCTCAAAGATTAGGGGAAATATCCAAAAATTTGACCCAAGGGTCCCTTTTATAACCACCACAGCAATCAGGTGTGGTGATCGCCATTCATGGATGGAGATCGCACAATGGTGATCACGAAACCTCTTATAGTAGTTGCCATAGGGCAATAATGATTCTTCTTTGTGTGATCGCCCACCTCTTAGCCTAGCAACTTGGGAAATTTCTAAGTTTTCCAACAACGCCTCAGGATTTATTCAGAATCTGATAGAAGCAAATGAACTATCTCACCACAATTATTTTGAAATTCTAGATGCAATGGGAAATTCTGATTTTCCATCCTAGGTAGTTTCTACCAAATTTAAGCCCTACACCCAAACTCTCAATTTTCTCTTTTTGGCTGATTGGTCAAAATGAGCCCAAATGCATTATGACTTGAACCAAAGGTCTATCTAGCATAAAATTTATATTCTAGAGCTACTGGAACATTTAAAATTTACGTCTAAGATCATTTTACTGAAGTTTTCACCTTCTGGCTATTTGGAACCAATAAAGACTTCTAAATAGGGATTGGACTTAAAAACCAAATGAACTATCTCGTAACCTAACAATCTATTCCAGTACGTCATAAATGACCCGAGGCAGCTATGGAAATGATTTAACAGCAAAAATAAAAGGGAATAAGGGAAATGACCTAGAGTATCATTACAATATCCACTATTAAGGAACTTTCATCCCCAAAAGTTAAGAACTAGGATGTACCTAAAGTCTCAAATAGGTGGGGATACTGGGTCTGCATCTCCCTCTCAATCTCCTAAGTGGCCTCCACTACTGGCGGTGTCTCCACTAAACTTTAACAACTGGAATCTCTCTAGAAGGTTAGTGCCTCTCATCACTAGTCAAATAAGCACCGACTCCTCAACAAAGGTCAAATGCTCATCCAACTAGACTGAGTCCCATCCAAGAAGATAAGAAGGATCAGGACTAATTGTCACAACACAAAGACATAACACTAGATGAACTACAAAAAAATCTAGAGGAAAAGCTAACTCATAAGCTATCTTACTAACTATATGGAGAATCTCAAAAGGTCTAATATATATTGAACTAAGCATACCCATCCTCCCAAACCTCATCACAACCATCATGGGTGATACACAGAGAAATACATAATCACAAACTCCAAATCTCAAGGCATGAAGTTGATAATTTTCAAAGGCCCTCTAACTACTTTCAGCTGCTCTCAGTCTTTCCTGAATCACTCTAACTCTATCCAATAACTCCTGAAGCATATCTATACCATGGGGGGTCTAACCTCAAGTATCTTAACCCATTCAACTAGAGATTGGCATCTCCTACTATACAAAGCCTCAAATCAATCTCATAAAACACGATTGCACCTCGAAGCTTTGAATTTAGCTTCTTATACTCGACAGGAGCCATATGGTAAGGTGCCATAGAAATAGGTCAGGTTCTATACTCAAGGTTAATAGCTAACTCAATCTCACAGATAAAGGAAATACCAGGTAGGTTGGTAGGGAACACATCAGGAAACTCATAAACAATAGAAATAGAGCCAAGCGATGGACTCTCAATACTAACATCACAAACATTAGCAAGATAAGACCTATAACCCTTGGAGATAAGTCTCCTAGAACCAACATAAGATATAATCCCAGTTAGCTATGACTAATATCTCGCTACCATATGACTTGGGTATGCCAGGCATGGCTAAAGTGATAGTCTAGGCCAAATTATCTATGATAATAGGATCAACATAAGTATCGAAATCACTGACAGTCACAACACCTAATCTGAATACTTGGTCCACTACTAGGAAATCACCCACGGGAGTAGATACGTGCAATGGCACATATAATAAATTAGTAAACAACTCCAACTATGGTGTATAATAATAAGATATATAAGAATAAGTGGATCCTGAATCAAACAAAGCAATGATCAACTTGCGATACATCAAAATCATATTTGTAACTATGGTATGCAAAGTCTAAGCCTCGATTCTAGTAGGAACTGCATTCAACTGACCACGCCCGCCACTAAGGGAGGCACTAGATCGACCTCCTATCTTTCTTATTTGAGTACCTCCTTGAGTACCTTAGAAACTATCCTTGCCACTATAAAAACCATCTCTAACTGATGGGTGAACTGCTTTAATAGCGAAAAACTCTAAGCTGTACCTACTATCACACCACATCTAAGAAAATCCCATAAATAGTGACTAGGAAATCCACAAGTAAATATAGAAATTTGAGAAGGACTAGAACTAACAAATCTAACAGACCTGGAATGACCACAATATCTAGAATAACTAAAAAATGAACCCCTCAAGGACTATCCACTGCCCTTACTAGGGCGATCGGTAGCACTAGACTGACCTACATCAATAATCTAAAAAGATGCCTTGATAGGCAAACTCAGGTGACTCTGAGTCTAAAAGAATGGACGTGAAAGATATATATTATAAGAACTACTATCTCTAGGTTGGGAAATACGACTGCTCCTATTGAGTTTACCCTAAAACCTAGGTCACATATCATGAACTTCACGGTGCATCTTCTCCATCCCTCTAGCATACTCTGAAACCTCAGCAAAAAGACCTAACTATACAATAAAACTCTAAGTAGGCATGCAAATAGAAAGCCTCAACTCTATAACAAAGTAGCAAACTCTCTTACACTTATAAACTATAATAGAGCCCTTATCCAATCTTGAGAACATATCTCTCAATAGATCTCTAAAGCTGCACGGCATATACATTGTTGTTATATTTTAAAGAAATAAGTCCATGACAAAGGGGAAAGATCCAGCTAGTTTTCTATCCATATAACCATTCACCCAATGACGAGCTAACATTTTAGAAACATAGTGTAATCCATACAATGTGGTTTAACAAGGCCTAAACCATGATGCCAATCCTCACAAGTAGTTAGGAACTCATATGCCTCCTCTAAAGGAGCACCAAAAAAATCTCAGCTGGGTGAACCTCAAGAATCTGTCAAATAGCCTTTTATCCTCAGAAGACATTGCAAGTTGGGAAACCATTGGCTGGATGACTACTAACTGAGAAACTACTGATCAAGGAGGAATCTCATCTTAAGGAGCCGTAACTATATGAGGAGCCCCCGCCCTAGTACCATGCTAGTCTACTCACTATGCACCATTAGACAGCATAACACCAATAATACCTAACAATTAAACCAATACATACTTGAGCACTACAGAAGAAATTGTCACAACCCGAGACTACCCCCTAGTCGTCATACGATGCTTGCGACCCCAAAGGACCACAAACTAACCCATGAATGATATCTGCTGTAAAAACTGAACAATAATACTAAAATGATTACGAAATAATAGGCTGAAATGCTATAAGGTTTAAAAAATCTAAAATACTGATAAAATATAACATCTATAAAATTGAATACTATCTGAAAATCAAGTCTAAAAAATATCTAACTGAATCGGTCTAAAAGTGAAGTTGATGGGACAATCCCCAACTAAGTTCATTTATTGAACCACTACATCTACTGAAAATAGGAAATAATAGAATATTCTCGAATGATGAGGACTCACTGCTAAATCTACTGCTGATGGCTAAATCTGAATCTACTATGCATGGTCGAGAACCTGAGTATCCAAACCTATGATATGAAATATCATAGTACAGGAAAGTATGTGTCAGTATATGGGAATGTACTGGTATGCTAGATGAGGTAAAGCTGAATGCAAGGGTTCATATACACGAATAGTAACTGACTGAATGATATAGATTAACTGAATATGAGAGTACATGGATAACTGAAACTACTGTAAATACTGATTATGTAATACTGTACATATATGTCTACTATAACTTAGCTTTTCTAAAACTAAGTACTGAGTTCTGATAACTGAGTAACTAAGATTTGAAGTTACTGGTAACTGATTTTCGATACTGATTGACCGTGTCTAACAGTCCTAATTCTATAAAACTAAACTAAGTTCTAAACTAAAGACTAAACTGAAACTGTGGAAGGTAATCACATAACCGATATGCCCCAAATAATATAAGATAACTGAGTTGGGGTCCAATCTATAATCCTAATTGAAAAGGTGTCAATACTGTGCCATGGGTAAAGACAACTGCTGTGGAGTTATTCCTAACTAACGAGTGACTACTGAGATTTGTCCTAAGCTAGGTAGTGATCCCTGAGTATGTTAGTCCTATCTAACGGGTGACATATCATAACATACGCTGGCTACGTAGTTCTAGAGCATAGGGATTGCTTTTAGAGACCTAGTCCTAACTATCAGGTATGCCCCCATCCTTAGGCTCACTTAGTGCTGAATCCTACTCCCAACTGAAAGATGCTGAACTGAGTATACAAAATTGGACTGGACTGATACTGAGATTACTGAGTTTTCCTAAGTTCTGTAACTAACTGAATTCTACTGATCGTGACATGACTGATACTATTCTGTCACTGACACTGGCTCTAAGAAACAGCTAGATTGTCAGGTATTAAAAAACCCCAGGACTCAATAACATGAAAAGTACTACAAAGTATCATCTTGAATAACATAACAATGTTTCCTTTGTCATAATTCATTCATAGAGACATTTCATCAAACACTTGTAGGGCATAAGTTTGTTCATATACTAACATGTCATGATTTTATCAGTTTATTCACATGGACATTCTATTAAACACTTGGGGAGTAGAATTTCATGCACATAGTCATGAATAACATATAAACATAGAAACTACAATTCCTAAATTGCAATGTCATGGGTTTAGCATGCAATTCATATAATTCCCCATAAAAATACTAATCTAATTTCACGAATCATATAATAGTCATGGATTAAAACTCAATTAACATCATAGACACATTAATAAATTTCTAAATTCATGGGTTTATCAAGATAATCACATATTCACCATACATACTATTCAATTTCATAAAACTTGCTCTTAAATCATGGATTGAAACCCAGCTACTATCATGAATATGAATTCAATCTAATTCAACCATGGAAATCATAAATGTTAGATCTTTTATATTTAAAAAGGGATTTTTGGACTCTATGGGTGAAAGGAGCCCATAAATGAACACCTAACACACCTGAGAAGAAGAGTTCTTGAAGGTTCTTGGAGAGATTCTTGAGGATTTACCTTGATTCTTAAACTAGGGTTTGTTTTCTTAAGAGAGAATACCTTTTGATTTTGGGGAAAAAGTGACTAATGAACGATTTAAACGTTTTTAGGGATTAAATCCCATATCTGGATGAATTAAAATCATGGGGAAAGAATGTTTTAACCCTGGGTGCATCTTTAAGTTTTTGTGAAGTTTTTCTGATATGTACCCTTGTCGTGATGTACCACTATGCACTAAGCCACTGGAAAATGACAATAGGGAAATTTCATGGTGGCACGACGCGGTGGAATCACGTTGCTACCTTGGTTGTGACCTGGAAGTTCCCCACGATGCAGTGGTATAGCGTTAGAACACTAGAAAAAGACAATTCTGAAATTGAGCCTTGGCGTGAAGTACCAATATCGCAGAGGCTCACTAGTTTTTGATAATTGCCATTTTGGCTGGCTCCGCAACACAATGATGTTTCAGGTGGTACACTATCTTACTAAAATGGCTCTAACTCTTCTCCCAGGTATCGAATTTGGGCAAATTTTATATCGATGGAAAGCTAATGGAATTTCCTACGTAAATCTAAAAATTACTGAGTTTTCTAAGAATTTTATTTAGGATAACCCATGTACTGAGGGTTAATCTAGGCTAGGGGAATACGGGGTATCACAGAAATACACTTTAGTAGAGCCTGGGCTGGTTCTCGTCCCACCGCTAGCTGTGGAAGAAGAATCTTGTGCTCATGCATAGGAATATCATTTGGGAAAGGAAGTCTATCATGTCCTCCATGTCTCTACGCTGGCAACAATCTCTAGGTCGTCTAAATTAAAAATCTAGAGTAGGATCCCTATGCTCGATCTTACGACCCTCATCTCGAATAGTAGTAGTACGTGCCTTGGCCTTTTGTTGATTAATAAAGTAAAGAGAATACTATACAAACAAACTTAGATTCTTATTATTAAATAAGTGAAAGAAGTGAAGAACTACTATTAATTCACCATAGACTCCAAAAGATAGGAAATAAACATCAATGTTCCAATTTGTAGGACTCTATTAGACACTTGCTCTTGTACCAATGATATTGATGAAACCTAGACTCTGATATTAATTTGTCATGACCTAATTTATGGGCGAAGATGGAACCTACCACAACCCACTAGTAGGTATGCCAATATCATAACCCAAAGATAATGCAATGGGTTAATTCAGTAAGAAAGTACCTTTATAGATACAGTTCAAGGACATTCATTATGAACCCAAGGGGTTTTAAACTAAATAAGCAATCAACAAGATACCAATCCCAAACCTGGTATAGTTAGCAAATGAATAACTAATAGTATCAATACAATTACAAGTCTAGAATAGGCGATATATCTTTCTTGAATACTAAAGAAGGAATATAAAAGATACAAGGAAGTTGGGTGACTTAAACTCTAAGAGCTCACCTATCTTTGGAAAACAATCACCGTACGATCCGCAATCAACAATGAAATCTAATACTCGAATCTACATTAAAAGGTAATGAAGTATAGTAGGAGTACCAAAACAACGTGTACTCAGTAGGCATCGACCGAGAAAAATTATGATATACGAATTATAAAGTACAGGATATTCAGAACAAAGTCAAGGTATAGAATCAAACCTGAATTATCTCCATCATTAGTGCGTATAATAAGTAAATAAATCAGAATAATAGTGTAACATAAGGCATCATCATATGCCAATATCACTATACATAATAAGCATTAAATATCAGAATAACAACATAACATGTGGCATCTATGCATGCCAATACCATCGTGCAAAAGGAATAAATGATTCAGAATCATAAATTGACACAAGAACAATCATAAGAAAACACATGTACAGAGATTTTGCCCATACACAAACTAGTACATAAAATAAAGAACTCATCACGACGTCTTTTACCACCGGAGAATACACTGAAGAAAAACATAAAGGTATCAAATCAATAATATATCAAAACTTTCTCATTATCTATAGTTTTTCTCAATTTTCATCAAACGACCTTTTTCCAACATTCATAATCATCATCAATAATTGTAATGGAATAACATATACCATTATACTCATAATCGTAAACATATCATCATTTATCGATCTAGCTCATCAATACACCCTATTCACCAACCAATTAATCACTAGTCATTGTATAACCTCTAATTATTATCTATTCACTATTCATCACATGATCACTATTCATGATTCAACTTCAAACCATTATTGACTAACTAGTAATTATCTAGAGTCTAGTCAAGATTCACCACTAGAGCATATTAGCCAATTAACCAAAATTTATTTTTAGCCATCATAATTCCACTATCCTCTATGTAGAAAAAGTCCAACAATCAATATTTTCTTCATTACCCGTCTATAAACTAACACCATTTTTCATCTAGCATCAATAATCGACAAATCCCCGCTTAACATCTAGTCAATGTCATAAATAGAGTAAGCAATAACAACTAATCATCGCCATCGCTAAATCCATTATGACTGACCTACATTATTAGTAAATCATAACTATTAATAGACATCAATTCCACTAGTCCTCTTTATAACCAAGGATCACTAAACGATCAGTCACTATTTTCCACATAAGAAATATCCCCCACTAAGCATTTCTCATCCTTAAATCAACGACTATACCACTTAATACCTTAAATCATTAGAAGACTATGACGAGAATCTCTAACATCAACATTATACCCAACTACACAAGAGCATACATAAACACATAATTTCCATACATAGGGCTAGTCGAATTAAAACAAGTAGATGTACACATAAGAACATCAATAATAATCCTTCGGCCTTGTAGGTCATCATCATAACATCATAGTTTTCTGCAAGCCTGACGAGGTCTAAAGTAAATATATATATAAAAGAGAAGTAAAGAAGATCATGTTCCATAATCCAACGTTCATCATCAATTTTACTTTATCAATTTATATATGTATATATAACATGAATAACATAAACTACCATTGGTCTTTTCCCCAAAAATTAACTTATATCTTTAATACCAATATCTTTACTCCATCCCATACCAGAAATATGGGTATATAGATAAATATAAGAAGCGGGAAAAGAATTAACATAAATAATCATATGAGAAAGTATAATGAGTCCAAGCATAATCTATAGATATTCATACATATAGTCAATAAGTGTCCCTTCTAGCGCCATTAACACCATCGTTTCTAATATTGACAATAAGGAAAATCTATAATATGGTTATTAGCATAATTATCAAGCATAATCATAACTTGGAAAATATCATAGTTAATGGCCCAAAAACTAGCTTAATCAATGGCATAATAAAATTGTTTATCAGGGATTGATCATTACATAATCCATAATCTAGTCATTTAGTCCATAGCCATAAACTTAAGCAATATCATGAACAATGGCCCATTAGTAGCATATTCATTAGCCAACTATTGGTCTAAAGATAATGCATATGCCATATTACAGTCAAAGGATCATTTAATATCACGTTCATTATCCCAAACATTGGTTAATAACAATAACATAATCAATAACTTGACATAAGCTTTAGCCAGTAAGGAATACAAA
Source organism: Capsicum annuum (assembly GCF_002878395.1). Lineage (NCBI taxonomy): Eukaryota > Viridiplantae > Streptophyta > Magnoliopsida > Solanales > Solanaceae > Capsicum > Capsicum annuum. The sequence continues at coordinate 149,473,615 of NC_061117.1, read as the reverse complement.
TGCATAATCACTTGGGCACATTCTCAATGCCATTCCACATCACCAACATATACCAAGAATCATTAATATTGCCTCAAAAAGGCACTTTATTGTAAATTACAAAGCACAAATATTCAAGGGAAGTAATCTTTAATATTTCCTTAAGGAGGGTTAACTAGTCCACTTCTAAATCACCAAAATGCATTTTAAGTCAATTTCTACCTCGTACTAGTGAAGCACCATGGATTTTAACCCATAGAAAAATTTATCAATTTTTGGATTCTGGAAAACATATGACTAGGGGTTACCAATCATTTAATAGGGTACGGGTAAGGTAACCCAATTGTATGTTGTCCAGTGGCTGGTGGTTGAGTTTCTGAAATAGATACGACTAGGTGTGCATGAGTCGTATGGTTGGTGACGGGTTGTTGGATTTGGTTTTGCTTCACTTAATTTGAAACAAAGTAACTTCCATGTCTAGGGACACCACATCCAAAAACTTTTATGATTATAGAAAGCGATTCCTCAGATATAAGATATGGAGGCATCGATAAACAAAGAATTCCCATAGAATCTACTAAACAATTATTATGATTCATATCGAGAATCTGAAATGATACTCAAAAAAATTATAGTACTATTAAAGAAAAATTTTTGGCAATAGTATTATGTATTACTGTATTTCAAGATGATTTAATAAACAAAGAATATTTTACTAAGAGTGGATTGCAAAATATCCAAAGATGTTTTACAAATGGATGATAAAAATTTAATTTCTAAATAAATATTTGCTAGACGGAAAGATTTAATAACTAGTTTTGATTTTCAAATAGAATTCATAAAGAGAGAAAACAATTCTCTCTCAGATTATTTCACTAGAGAATTTCTTCAAGGAAAAAATGACGAGACCTGAAAAACTCAGAATAAAGACAAGGCCACCATTTAGTCCATTTCGACTGGAAGAAAAAATAAAAAGATCTTTCAATGAAGAAAATAAAAAGCCAAAAACTAGATTTTCAGTCCTGGTAGAAGTTCCGTCTCTACCAGAAACTACCATTACCCTACCATCAAAAGAGTCCATGATACCACCGAAGGTATACGCAGAAGCAGTCTCCCCAGTCACACCATAGAAGAAGGAAGAATAGAGTATTCCCGATAGAAGGCAATTTGAGATGATAAATTTATAGTTATTGCCAATAAGGGCACTTGATAAAAAATAAAAAGGTACGAGAGTGATTACAACCTTGTTATACAAATTAAGGAAAATAATCTCCTTGAGAATTAATAGTATTAGTGAGATCATTTTAATAGAATATCTCTACGCTACTGGAGAATGTTGAATTACTACAAAATATCCATTGCTAGTAATTGCTCAAATAAATCAATAAAAATGTTTTAAACAAGAAACATATTTTACAAATTACTAGCTTCGCTAAATTATGGCATTGAATAAAATGCATAGCAGGGATGAATTTTAACTCATCTACCAGTAAATTTTTAGTCCTCTAAATATTGTACTAAAAACCCTATTTGGTTCTTTACTATATCTTGCAATAAAAGGATTTAATGAATATTTACTTTTGATTTTATCAAATCAGTATGAATTAAGTAGATAAAAATTAACATTTTTAAATGTTTCATGGAGAATATCTCTGCACTACCAAAAGGTTTTCACAAATTATTAATCCATCAAAATTAAATGATAAATGTCATCAGAAAAATCTATATCTCGTTCTCCCTCACGGGAAGAATCCTGCCTATCAAAGTAGATAATTGGGTTAATAGATACTGAGCCATCAATGGAGACATGAAAAATCATTAACGTATCTCTGCAATAAAAAATAAAATCTACTACTTTATTTACAAGGGTAATAAAATAAAAGGTGGACCCCACAACATCTACCTAAAATACCATGTGTCTACAAGATGAAGAGGCATAAATTCATAGCATAAAAAGACAAAGACACACAAAAATAGAAAAACATAAGTCTTCATAACACAAGAAGAAAAAGACTTTTGGCACAAATCATAATAAGAAGAAAAGGCCGAAAATCCTTTTAAGAGATTCAAAGGGGAAATCTCTTCAAAAGCAACAAAGACAAGCTCAAGATACAGTTCAAATACACTTGAATAACATACATGTGAAACACCTGACAGGTGTAAAAGAAATAACATATATTAGTGTATGAACAAATGTAAGAGCGATAGTTTTTGTTAGGTGTTCGTCAGCATTTTTGAGGCCTCTTTAATGGCTTTCAACTTGTAATAGGGAGGGGAATTCTAAATTTTCCACAACTCAGAAAAATGCTTTACCATTCTCCCATATTTCCCATCTCCCTTATGTAAAGTTCTCTCATTTCCCATATCAATAAAAAATTTTTGTAAGTATAAATTTCTCTATTTCTCTATTGTTTCACTAATTTTCTTTACATTAATTTTAAAACAGTATAGAAATAGAGAAATTTATATTACAAAAACTTTTTATTGATATAGGAAATAATAGAACTTTACAGAGGGAAGATGGGGAATATGGGAGAACGGTAGAAAGTTTTTCTAAGTTGTGGAAATTTTAGAATGCCCCTCCTTATTACAAGTTGAAATCCTTTAAAAAGGCCTAAAAAATGTTGACTAACATCTAACAAAAACTATCCTTTTTACATCTGTTCATACACTAATATGTGTTATTTCTATTTAACCTGTCTAGTGTTTCATATATCTGTTCCGTTAAGTGTATTTGAACCGTATCTTGAACTTGCCTTTGCTGCTTTTGAAGAGATATCCCTTTTGAATATTTTTTAGGATTTTTGTCCATTTTTTATTATTAATATTTGTGCCAAAATTCATTGTCTTGTTGTGTTATAAAGACTTGTGTTTTGCTATATTTTTGTGTCTCTGTCCTTTTATGCTTTGAATTTGTGCCTTTCTATCTGGTAGCTACATGGTTTTTTGGTAGATGTCATGGGGTCCACCTTTTGTTTTATTACCCTTGTAGAATAAGTAGTAGCTTTTCTTTCTTATTGTTTCCAAGATATGTTGATGATTCTTCATGTCTCTATTGATGGCTCAGTATTTATTAACTCCATTATATGCTTTGATAGGCGGGATTATTCTCATGAGGGAGAACCTAATGTAGATTTATCTGATGATATTTATCCTTTAATTTTGAAGGATTAATAATATGTGAAAACCTTATGGTAGTGCGGTGATATTCTCTATGAAAATTTTCAAAATTGTATTTTTTATCTTCTTAATTCATACTGATTTGATAAATTCTAAAATAAATATTCATCATATCCTTTTATTAGAAGATACAGTAAACGACCAAATAGGGTTTTTAGTTCAATATATAGAGAACTAAAAATTTACTAGTAGATGAGTTAACATTCATCCCTGCTATGGATTTTATTAAATTCCAAAATTTAGCGAAGCTATTAATTTGTTAAATATATTTCTTGTTTAAAACATTTTGATTGAATTATTTGATCAGTAACTGGCGAAGGATTTTTTTTAGTAATTCAACATTCTCCAGTAGCGTAGAGATATTCTATTAAAATGAACTCACTAATACTTTTGGCTCTCAAGGGGATTATTTGCCTTACTTTGTATAACAAGGCTTTAATCACTCTCGTTCCTTTATATTCTTTATCAAGTTCCCTTATTGGCATTACCTGTAAATTTATTATTTCAAATCTCAAGGTTGTGATGATGATATTAGTTGGACTTTAAGTGAGTGATCTATCTTTGTAAAGGATGTATCATGGTCTATAGATGTTTAGACACTAATAATCATATTATTTAGATGTTGGTGATGGTATGCATAGATTTGGTACATTCGTGCTCACTTAATGGTACAATTTTAACTAAAATCGTGTTTTATTTTGCTATTTTCGAAAAATGGGATTTATTCCTACTTTTTACTTTAAACTAAAATCTTTCATAATAGGAATCATTCAAATTTAATGGATGATTTATGAGATTTTGAAACTAAAATAGATTTTTAGATATTTCATCAACATAGATTTTGGTCCATGGTTTTACTGCTGCTATTTATTTAGGTGGAGAGATATTTCGACCATTTCTAATCTTTGATATTGATTTAGTCCAAAAGTTGTTCTTAGGTAACTACTTTATAGACTTATAATCATCTAGCCACAATTTGAGTTTGATCATTTATTATATATGCATCTATTCGATATTATCTGGAGTGGGATGATGATGATGATGATTGGAATTTCGTGTTCGATACTAGGTTAGTTTATACAGGTAATCCCGAACCCTTTAAGGGTCCTTTCATCCATTAGCAATCATTCCAAAGAAAAGAGATCACATTAGGTCTTGGCTTTGTAAGCCATTAAGATAGAGGAGGTGTATATAATAGGTTACAATATGGCACTTAAATTTGTTATGGTAGCATGGATTTACCTTGTAATCATTCATACATATGCATTGCCTATCACCATTATGTTGTTTGGTCCCTTATCTATTAGACTTATGGGGGTTGCATAGATATAGGTTATAAATGCTTCATGTTATGTCCTGTATGCTAATTTAACCTTTTGGATTATGTGGCTCAATTAAGGTATTATTTGTCAAAATTAGCTAGTTACCGTATTGCTATTATTATGGTTAGTTAGTGGTAGGCTAATTATGGATTGTACTGAGATTTACGGTATTATTCTAATTTCTTTCTTTCATTGGTTATTATATTACAGATAATTATCACATGGTTAGACATTGTGACTATAGGACCAAATCATGCAAGTATTAGCTTTAGTTTGGTATACCTATATATATATATACCTATAGTATGACTATATAGTCCTGTCTCCCCTATTTATTCAAATTGTATATGTATTTCTTGGTCTTATATACTATTGGATCTCCTTCTTCTACTCTTTATTTGATCAATGGTAAATGATATATGGTATAGTGCTTTAGTTCCTTATTACGGTTAGAATAGAATAATTCGTCCTTATTGCCTCCATAGTCTTATTATGTTAGCTTCTTGGATATTTGGTTGTAGTTTACACTCCTTATTACATGTTATCTATATTTATATTATTTTTGAAGCTTCATTACCAAGACTGGCCACTAAAGCGGACTACGCTAAAATGACCCAAGTAGTGATTTAGTGGATGCTCTAGCTAATGATTCACTAGCTAACACTTGGAAAATTTGATGTATCCACTGATCCCTTAAGGTTCATTCCAAATTTTGTGAATTCTAATGAACTATGCTATCAAATTTTATATTTAGGACTCAATGGCACAGTCAAAATTTCCATCAGAGGTCATTTCAATGAAAAGTAGGCCCCAAACCCAAGAGCCATTTTAATCAACTTATGACTAATAGCCCAAAATGAGTTTGGAAGCCTTGGGATACTAACCAAAGGTTCCCCTAGCATAAAATTTACGTTATGGAGCTAATGGAACCATAAAAATTGGCATAAAAGGGTGTAAAATGAAAGTTTTCACCCGATAGTCAATTATTAACAGTTTAGACATACAAAATAAATATTTTACTCAAAAAATAAACAAATTTTGCATTAACTAAAGAATCAGCTCCACAAGTGATAAATGATTTGGGGTAGCTATACGAAATATCTAATTAGTGAAAATGTGTGGAAATATAGTAAATGTCCTAGATGGTCATTACAATATCCATTCTAAAAGAACTTTCATCCTAAAAGTAAATGGTTGGTAGGTATAGGAGGGTTTCAAAATGTTAGGATACTAGTCCTGCATCTTGCTCTCAATCTCTTGAGTACCCTTCTCTACTGGGTGGTGTCTCCACTGAACCATAACTACTAGAATCTCCCTAGAGCTCAATTGTATGGCATCTTCGAATAATATGAACGCTAGCTTCTATACGAAGGTTAATCTCTCATCTAACTAAACCAGGTCCCACTGAAGCATATGAGAGTCATAAAGAATGTACCACTTCAACATAGAAATATGTAAAACTGGATGAACAACTACAATATCTAGGGGAAAGGCTATATCATAATCCACCTCTCTAACTATATGAGGAACTCAAAAGGTCTAATATATCAGGTGATAAGTTTCCTATTACTACCAAACCTTATCTCACCCTTCATGGGAGATACTCTAAATAATACACGATCACTAACTACAAATCTCAAGGCACAAAGTCAACGATTTGCACAAGCCTTCTGCCTACTCTAAGCTGCCCTCAGCCCATACATAATCACCCTAACTCTATCCAATGACTTCTAAAGAACATCAGCACCACAGTGATGTGGGTACGAACATGAGGATGCATATATGTGAGAATGTATTAGACCCGTATAATAAAGAATCAAATTAAAGTGTGGAGAACGCCTTGGATCACACCAAAACCAACCTTAAACTTGCACTTCAAGGGCGCCCTTGGTCATATTTCATTAAAGGGACCTTTTGGACATTTTACCTATTATTTATAATACACTATAAATAGAATGATGTAGGATTTTAGTCATTAGTTGTTGTTGGATATTGAAGTTTTAACACCTAGAAAAATTTCTCTCGAGAGAAAAGACCCCATGGCTAAAAATTATAACTAGGGTTTTCAACATTGAGTGTGGATTCACTCGGGCTGGATTCAAGCTTGGAAACCTTGGATGATTGGGAGATCGAGGTCACCCTTGTACCAAAGTAAGATATAAATTTTTGTTGTGTGTAGTGTTAAGGGTCCAAGAGTGGAATAGGCTCTTGGGTTCTTAAGATTATACCAACCATAGGTCTATATATCTATCCCCTTTATTTTATTGTAATCTTCTGGTGTTTCCACTTGTGTAGTGCAATCCGTTTGTTGTTTTTATTTTTCTTATCATATTGTTATCTAGATTCTTGCGTTCATCACGTTTTGGTGGCTGTTTTGGTGTCAAAAACATCCTTGTATACTTGTATTCTTGTTATTGTAATGAATCTGAGAGTGGTCTCCAAAAGGTCCTCAGATCCTTAAAATTTGTGGACTATTTTGGAGTGTGTTTCGTGTTTCTCTTGTAATTCTTGTATCATTAGATATCAGTGTAGGTCTTGATATTGTTCCCACAAGATCAATCTTGGGCTTAAGAGTTGAAAAAAAAGGTGTTGAAAAACTGAAAAATCCCAAAAAGAGCAATTTGTCCATTTTATGTTCTTGGCCAAAATTGTGTTATTGTTGTTTCTTGGCCAAGATTTTTTTTAATTGTTTTGTTATTTCTAGTGTTATTTTTCTTCAACTCTAATACTCTTGAGTCTAAATCTAAGTTTGAGCTTACATTGTTGGAGTTGTTATTGTGAGCATAAGTCTTGGCCACATTGTTGTTGAAACAATATTGTGGTGGACTATTTTGGCCTTGTGGTATCATATTGTTATTCTAAGCTTGGCCACATGATATTTTTGTTAATTGGTGGCATAAGAATCAATTTGTTGAAGTTGTAGTTGTCTTGTTTAAGTGTTGAAGATATTGTATTGTGAAAATTGGAGTTGGCCGTGTGAAAATTGTTGGTGTCATGGAGATTATTGTTCGTTATTCTTGGTGATGGTTGATGTTGTTCTTCAAGTTCTTCACAACCTTTATAGCTTGTTAAAATAAAGTGAAATTTAGATACAAAATAGGTGAAAAAAAGGTGTGAGAACTAAAGACTAACCATCACTCACCAACTAGTCAATCACATCTCAACCATTTTCAATAAAACAAGGACCCATGCTTTGAGGAAAAGTGCAAGTCAAGTCAAGACTTTTTGTGTTTAAATTTAAAAAGGACTCCAAGACTTGTATCTCCCTCCATTAACCAAATTCCAATTCCTAAATTATAAATTAACCAAAGACTTGAAATTAGGCAACAAAAATTGTTAGAAACCATAACCATTTACGTGCTGCCACATCATCATTATTACTATTCATGCAATAATTTTGGTTCAAAATTTTGATCTCTTAGTTTCCTTTTGTTGTTCCTTAGTTTCACTTTTGTTGGTTCCAATACTAATTAGCAAACTAGTACTCATCTAGTAGATTGTTAGTTAGTCTTTTTGTTCGTTCATTTGTGTTAAGCATTTTCGTATGCTTTTGTCTTTTGTAAATTCATTGTATCTTATTGGTTTAAGTCCGTAAAATTTTTTTCCGTGAGTCCACTCAAATAAAAATCTATTCCGGGAAAGATTAGACTCGACCATCAATCACTCGCGAAGTACAAGCCGACTTTCAACACTTGTGAAATCAAGTATGAGACGATCAAATGTGCGAGAGTGTGGTGAGGTTGTTTCGAACTAACTTTTGTTTTGTTTTGTATGTGTGTTCTTTTCTTGCCTTTTTAGGTACAATTACAAGGGAACCCGCGACTTCCATCTCTCAACCTATGGACAACAATGCCACCAATATCATTTTGGCCTACATTGACACTATGTCCCGAGACCTAGCTATGGAAAATGAAAGGTTGGATCATATGGTAGGTTAAAGGGAGAAAGTGGGCTGCCCAAACACACTTCAAGAGAAAGGCTATTTCTCATGTGATCTACGAGGTAAAAACACTATTCCCTACACTCCTATGAACTTAGAATGTTGTGTTATGGCTAGTAGTAGCCAATTAGATATAGTTACGGATTTACCTAGAGTAGAGGTGTTTGAGTCTCCCTATGGTGATACTCTTGGTGATGTTAGGTTACGTGAGGATCAAACTTTTGTTGTAAGTACGCATGCACTAGTTGATCCTTTAGATGACGAAATTGATTCTTCTTGTAAGAATTATTTATGTCCATCTAGTGCTAGCTCTTATAACTTGAACAAGGTTCTATTACCAATTGACAAGAGTACTTACACACTAGTTGACCCTTGTGCGAACCAAAGTGAGTCTACATTGGTATGTGAGTTGCCAACAACTAGTGAGGATTTGAATGAAGATCAACTTACTGATGAATGTATTCCACTACTTGAGTATATGTGTGGTGTGCTTAAAAAATCTCAAGTTAGTGATGGTGTTTAGAGTTGATCTTGATGGGGCACATGACTCTTTGAACATCTTGTGTGGTATAAGCCTTGCTAGTAGTTTTGTTCATAGAGATCATATGTATGGAAATTTTGTAAATGATGGCATATGTCTTTTTGAGGTAGGATTTCTAAGCTGTGTCTCTTTATTCTTGAATTTTAGTCTTCTCTTAAAGGCAAATGTCATACGTGGTTATGGGAGTGACATTCTAGGGGAAGGAAATGCTAACCTCGGCTTATACCCTTGGCTACTTCTCCCATTTGACCCTGGCACCCTTCCAAAATGGGGAATTTCTACTCTTCCTACTTGATGCTTGGTCAAGACAACAAGAAATATTTGATTGTAGGTGCTAATGAAGGAAGGCAAGGTTCTTCCTTGTCTCTTTTTGTTGATGATGGCCTCTTCCTTTGTGCCATTTATACTAAGCTTTTCATATTCAACACAAAGGAGCCCTGGGTACACTCCAAGTTTGTCCTACCTTGGCATGACATATGATGTATGTATTTTTCTAATCCTAAACCTCATGTTATGAGAATTTTTTTCTTTGTCCTTCTTTGATTTTTCAAGGAGTGGATTTGAGATTGAATCCTTTTTCAGAAAGGGGAGGAAGATATGGGTACGACCATGAGAATGAATGTATATGAGAATGCATTGGACCCATCCAATAAAGTGTCTAAGTGAAGTGTGGAGAAGGCCTTGGATCACACCAAAACCGACCCTAAACTTGTACTCCAAGGGTGCCCTTGGTCATATTTTATTAAAGGGACCTTTTGGTCATTTTACCTATTATTTATAATACACTATAAATAGAATGATATAGGGTTTAAGTCATTAGTTTTTGTTGGATATTGAAGTTGTAACACTTAGAAACATTTCTCCTGAGAGAAAGGACCCCATGGCTTAAACTTGTAACTAGGATTTTCAACATTGAGTGTGGATTCACTCAGGTTGTATTCAATCTTTGAAACGTTGGATGCTTGGGAGATCGAGGTCACTTTTGTACAAACATAAGGGAAAGATTGTTGTTGTGTGTAGTGTTAAGGGTCCAAGAGTGGAATAGGCTCTTGGGTTCTTAAGATTATACCTACCATTGGTCTATCTATCCCTTTTCTTTTATTCTAATCTTGTGGTTTTTCCTCTTGTTTAGTGCAAGCCGTTAGTTTTTTTTATTGTTCTTATCATATTGTTGTCTATCTTCTTGTATTCAACACGTTTTGGTGGATGTTTTTGTGTCAAAAACACCCTTGTATTCTTGTATTCTTTTTGTTGTAGTGAATTCGAGAGTGGTCGCCAAAACGTCCTCAGATCTTTAAGATTTGTGGACTGTTTTGGAGTGTGTTTCATATTTCTCTTATAATTCTTGTATCACACGGTTTTTAATATCAATGGTTTAGAACAACCCAATCAAAGATCGAGAAATTAACCATATAAGGCCATAAATGGTTCTATCTTAATAATTAAATAGTAGCTAATATTATACGTGAACTCCGTGAAAGCTATGTGCTATTCCCATTGACCTCTAAAGTCCATGAAATAATATCAAAGAATATCATCGAGAATCTAATTAGTAAGCTCCAACTAACCATCAGTCTGAGGCTAAAAAGCTGGAAAAGATCCACCTAGTTACCCAACTCCTCCTAAAAGCTCTCGAGGAACTAGAAGTGAATACCAAGGACCGGTCTGAAATGATAAATAAAGGCACTCCATATAGATGAACTATCTTACAAACATACATACGGGCTATCATCTCAACAATGAATGATAACTAAATAGGAATGAAATATGCTGATTTTGTCAAGCAATCTACAATGACACAAATAAAATTAGAACCATGGGGGTTGCAAGGCAAACAACTTATGAAATCCATGGTGATTAGCTCCCAATTCTACTAGGTAATTGGTCATCTTTGAATCAGCCACCAAAGCTCTAATGCTCAGCCTTTACCTTCAGTTGACATAGGCAAGAAGCTACAATATTCAGCACATCTCTCTTCATGTTGATCCACAAATAAAGTTTCCTCAAATCTACATACATCTTAGTTGTACCAAGGTTTATAAAATATCTAAAGCTATGAGCCTTACATAGTATTGACTAAATCAAATATCAAACCCTCAAAACATAAATACAGCCAGCATACCTTAGAATTCGCTCAGAATTTATAGTATCCTTCATAGACTCACTTCCCAACACCTGATCACAGATGATACAAAGTCTCATATACTCAAGTTGATAACTCCAAATCTGCTCAAATAAGGTAGACCTTGCCTCAAAACTAGCAAGAATTCTCCTAAATTCAAAAATATCAAGTAACATCATCAAGTTGGATACGGACAGGATGCCCACATCAATGGACTTTGAGAACTAAAATAAAATCCAAGATACCCAACACACTGTCTTCTAGGTTAAGGCATCCTCTACAACAGTAGCCTTACCCGAATGCTATAGAATAAAGATGTCATAAAACTTAAGCAACCCCATCCATCTATGCTACCTAGAATTAAGATCTCTATGGGTCATAACATGATGAAGGCTATGATAATCGATGTAGATCAGACAATGCATGCCATATAGTTAATAACTCTAAATTTTAAGAGCAAAACGTATCACTACCAACTCCAAATCTTATATGGGGTAGTTATGCTCGTGCATCTTTAATTTCCTTGATGCATATGCAATAACTTCCCCCTGTTATATCAATATATAACACAAAGCAACACTAGAAGCATCAATGGGTCGGTCATGGTTGTGATACTATCCTAGAGTCTTCATGTGAGCTATTACAATATCCTATAATTTGCTCAAACTTTAGCCAACTCAAGAAAGGTGGCTGGAGGTTGGTTTGGTTAATGAGGGTGGTCTCTAGTCCTATTCGTGCTTAGGATGCTCATCATTACATGTCCTCCAGGTGGGTCATGTCAAGCTCGTATCAAAACCTATGTTTATGGTAAATTGAGAGTCCACAAAGTCATGTTGAGTAGAGTCTCTTTTAGGGATGTGTAGCATGCCACACTCATAAGGGAGTGACTACAAGGCATTTAGGAATGCTTCACTTTCTTGGTGTTAAATTTTAAAGCTTAGAGTCTCAATCCTTGAATTTTCTCTAATCATTGTTTATTCATCTTTTAGATCATGCCTCGTAGATCTGAAACACAAAAAATTCTTTTATCACATTTGAGGGTAGTGCTAAAGAGGTGTATCCTACTTCTAGGTTCATCTTTGATCTCACGGTCTTATCTATCATAGTTCTAGAGTTCTATTAGTTTCTACTTGTCCTGCTAAAGGCAAGGTGGCTAACGGAAAGTTCCATCATTTTATCCATTTTATTGTTTAGATGGTCATTGTTTAGGCCAAGTAGGTGCGACTAGTGCATTATTTGCTGAGGCTACAAGGGTTGACTGATTTATGAAAATGGGTCCTCCCACTTTTTTTTTGAGTTAAGGTGGAGGAGGATCCACAAGGCTTCTTAGATTAAATAGAAAAGATATTTTGGGTGATGCAAGCTACCAATGTGGAGGGGGTAAACTTTTCAACTTATCATCTCATAAATATTACAAATTACTAGTATAAAGAGTAGGTTAGGGATATGGGTGATGTAGAAAAATCACTCTTATAGGATACTTTTTCTAAGGGCCTTCTTAGATCATTTTTTTACCAAAGTGTTTAGAGAATTAAAGATGGAGAAGTTTGTGAACCTCAAGCAAGGGAGGAGTTTGTCAAGGAATATGCCTTAAAGTTTCACCAATTGTCAAAGTATGCTCCTGATTTAGTGACTAACATGTGGGGAAGAATGAGGAAGTTCACTTCTGGGTTAACTTAGGATTTTATTTTGGAGAGCAAGATTGCCTTTCTAATTAATGATATGAACATCTCTAGGTTAACTATTCATATACAGTAGGTAAAGGATGAGAAGAGGAAACATGCAGAGTTCAAAGATAGATAGGGTAAGAGGAGTAGGTTTTCTGACTAGGGAGGTGCTTAGTCTTAGGGTCGTCAGGGTGGCGAAAAATGGCAGAAAAAGAAATGGGGTAGTTCTAGTTCCTTCTCTCCGCTAGTGTTTCTCACTAGCCGAGCGACAGGCGTCATCAAGGTGGTGATAATTTTCAAGTACAGGGTGCCTAATCTCAGGCAAGTGAAGGTCAGTCAGTTTTTTCATGACCCATCTTTATCAATTTTATGGTCGTCCTCATTGGGGTTATTACAATAAAAGAAGGGAAAAAATGCTTCAAGTGTAGCCAAACAGGCGATCGGCTCATGGATTATATGGTTAACAAGGTTGCTATGAGGGCAAATAAGATTCATATGGCTTTATCTTCTACTCTTACACCTTGTGTTATTGCGTGTACTTCTATTACTACTCTTGATTCTAGTATTGGTCGGAATAGGTTGCATACTTGGGCATCCTGACAGGAATAGAAAGCATCACCTAATGTCACTACTAGTATATTACAACTTGTCTCCCATGATGTATATTGTTTTCTTAATATGGAGTCCACTCTCTCCTATGTGACTCCTTATATGGCTCTATCTTTTGGTTTTAATTCAAAATTTATTTTGGATCCTTTTTTTGTTTCTGCCCCAGTAGGTGTCTCGGTTATTGCTAAGAGATTCTATAGGGGTGTGTCATATGTGTTGGTGGTAAGCCTACCTTGATGGATCTATTTGAGTTGGGTATGGTTGATTTTGATTTCATTTTAGGGATGGATTAGTTGCACTCTTGTTATTCACTGTTGGATTGTCAGACGCATAGGGTTGTATTTACTTTCCCTGGGGAACCAGCTATAGAATGAGAGGGTGGTTATTTAGCCCCTAGGAAAGATTTATTTCTTATCTTAGAGCACGAAGGTTAATCTCCAAAGTTTTTCTTTATCACTTGGTTTAGGTTAAAGATTCTAACTCAGAATGTCCTTATTTCTAGTCAGTTCTAGTTGTAAATGAGTTTCTAGAGGTCTTTTAAAATTATCTTCCTAGTGTTCCTTCGAATTGGGAAATCAATTTTTTTATTGATCTAGTTTAGAAAACTCATCCAATTTCTATTCCTCCATAAGGAATGGCTTCAACCGAGTTAATGGAACTCAAGGAGCAACTTAAGGATCTTTCAGATAAAGGGTTTATTTATCCTAGTGTTTCTCTATGGGGTTCACGTATGATGTTTATGCGCAAGAAGTATGGCTCCCTTTGAATGTGCATTGACTATAGGCAGTTGAACGTGGTAATAGTAAAGAACAAGTATCCTCTTCTAAGGATAGATGATTTGTTCAACTAGTTCCAAGGTGGCAAGTTCTTTCTAAGATAAATCTTTTATCTGGGTACCATCAGCTAAAGATTTGGAAGGTGGATATCCCTTAGATGGCTTATTATACCTGGTATGGGATCTTTAAGTTTTTTGTAATGTCATTTGGGTTGACTAATGCTTCAGAGGCATTTATGGATCTGATGAACATGGGTTTTCATCAATATTAGGATCTCTTTATTATTGTGTTTATTGATGAAATTTTATTTTATTCAAAGAGAGAGGTGGATCGTGCTAATTATCTCCGTGTGGTGTTGAGAACCTTAATAGAACAACAGTTGTATTTCAAGTTCTCTAAATATGAGTTTTGGTTGACTGATGTAACTTTCTTGGGTTATATTATTTCTATTAAAAGGATCATGGTAGATCCGCAAAGGGTTTCTATGGTGAAGAGGTGGCCTAGACCCATAACTCTATTCAACATTCGGAGCTTCTTGGGTTTAGCTGGGTACTATAGGCAATTTTTGGAAAGCTTTTCATTGATAGTTGCTCCTTTGACTATGTTGACTTAGAAGATGGTCAAGTTTTCTTGGTTGGATGCTTGAAAAGGGAGTTTTGAGAAGTTGAAGGATAAGCTAACTTCGGCTCCAATTCTGACATTATCGAAAGGCATTGATGGGTTTGTAGTTTACATTTGATGCATCTCGGGTAGGGATTGGTTTTATTTTGATGAAGCATGGGAAGGTGATTTCCTATTCTTCTAGGAAGTTTAAAGTTCATAAGATGAATTATCCTAATAATGATTTGAAGCTGTTGGTAATTCTGTTTTCTTTGAAAATATGGTGGCATTATTTTATAGTGTTCACGTGGATATCTTTTCTGATCAAAAGAGTCTATAGTATGTACTCACTCATAAAGATCTTAATCTAAGGCAGAGGAGGTGGGTTGAGCTTATCAAGAACTACGATATGAGTCTTCACTACCACCCAGGTAAACATAATATGGTTGTTGATGCTCTTAGCAAGTTATCCAAGAGGATTTTGGCTCATGTCGAGGAAGGAAAGCTAGAATTGGTGCAGGATATTCACTAATTGTGTAATCTTGGAGACCATCTCTCGGACTCCAAAGATGGTGGTGTGATGGTGCCAGAAGTGGTTCGATAGTCTCTTGGTGTAGCAATTAAGGAGAAACAAGAAGTAGATCCTATCTTGATAAAAATCAAGAGTGACATTGGTTGGAAAAAGGTAATGGTGTTTGAGATCAGCGGTGATGGTACATTATGATACTAAAGGGGTTGTGTTTTCTTGATGTCGATGGGTAGCGACAAAGGATTTCTGATGAAGAGCATGGATTTCACTATTTTGTTAATCTCGACTAGACTAAGATATATCACGATCTCAAGGAGATCTATTCGTGTAATGTCATGAAGACGGATTTGGCTAATTTTGTGGCCAAGTGCTTGGTGTGTCAACAAGTTAAGGTTGTGAACATGAGGATAGGGAGGTTGTATCAAGAAATTGATTTGCCCAAATAGAGATGGGAAGTGATCAATATGGACGTCATTACCAGTCATCCTCGATCTCGGAATCAATATGATTTGGTTTGGGTCATCGTGGAATGGATGACTAAGTTTGTGCACTTCTTCCCAGTGCAGACTACCTTCTCGGCGGAGGATTATACAAAGCTATATCTTCAGGAGTTTGTGAATCTGCATAGGGTTCTCGTTTTGATTATTTTTCTCATGGCACAAAGTTTAAATATCAATTCTAGAAATCTTTTTTAGATAGGGTTGAGGTATAAGGCGAGTTTAAGTACTACTCTCTACTAGCAGACGGATGACCAAGCAGACAGAACTATTTAGACAATGTATGATATGTTTTGGGCTTGTGTGATTAAATATGGTTGCAATTAGGTTGAGTATCTACCTTTGGTGGAGTTCTCTTACAACATTATCTATCATTCCTGTATTGGTATGGACCCTTTTGAGGTATTGTATAGTAGGAGGTGTAGATCTCCTATTGGTTGGTTTAAACTTTATGAGGTGGACATGTTTGGTCCCGACTTAGATTACTAGGCTATGGAGAAGGTGAGGGTGAATCGGGACATGCATAAGGCTGCCCAAAGTTTCCAAAAGTATTATGTGGTTGTTAGGCATAGAGACTTGGATTTTGAGGCGGGGGATAAGGTCTTTCTCAAGGTATCTCCCATGAAGGGAGTAATACGGTTTGACATGAAGGGGAAGCTTAGTCCCTTGTATGTTGGTCCTTTTGAGATTTTGCGAAGAGTTAGTAGTGTTTCTTATGAGTTTGAGTTTCCTTCTAGGTTGAGATTTGTTCATCTTGTCTTTTATGATTTCATGCTGAGGAAGTGCATTAGTGATCGTTCTTCGATTGTTACTTTTGAAGGATTGGGTCTCACAGTATCTTTGTCTTATGAGGAAATATCGATTGAGATCTTGGATAGGAAGGTTCATCAGTTGTGGACCAAGGATTCAACTTCAATTAAGGTTCTATAGTGCAACCATAAGGTGGAAGAAGCTACATGAGAAGAGGATGAGGACATAAAGTTCAAGTATAAATATCTATTTTCTTGTCTTGGGATTCATGCGGAAGGTATGTGTCTTCAACACATCTTTATGTTCTTAGTTTGTTTAAGGAAAGATTAGTATTTTTTCCTCTTTGTTTTCAAACTTTGTTAAATATTAGAAATATATTTAATAATGCAGATGACTCATGCGTGTGGTTACCACTACCTTTTCCGTTATTCAGAGACAAATGTTCTTAGTGGTGGAGACTATAACACCCTAGTTTTGATCGTTAAAAAATTTCCTGGAATTCTAGTCTCTGGACCCAATACGACTCATGTGTACGAGCCGTATGTTGGGGTACGGATGGTAATATCCAGTTGTATGATGACCAGTGTTCATTGGTGGGATGGATTTTGGTTACTAGAATAGATACAAATTAGGGGTAATAGTCGTATTAGTGGGGATGGATCATTTGGTTCCTTATCTTAATCATAGACTTGGTTACTTAGGCTTGATTAGAGTATGAGTGGCTCACCATGAGACATAAGCTAGGGTACGAGTCGTACCCAGGACTCGTCTAGTGGACAGTGTCTAAATCTTCCTTGGGTTTAATTTGTCTGGGATACAGATGTGGGGTACAAATTGTATTCTTCGAATATGACTTGGTTGCGGAGTCTATTCTGGACAGTGTTTGATCTACCGTTTAGGTTAGGATATGAGTGAAGGGTACCAATTGTATTGGAGTGTACGACTCGGGAGGGTTAGTCGTACCCCTGGGATGGGGATTTGTGCAAATTATGTGGGGGTATTCTGGATATTTACCCACTTATCCTAATATGTTTCCACGACTTCTAACCTACTTGGGAGGTCATTTACCCTATTATTCCATTCATTAAAACTTAAACTGTTCTAAACACTCTATAATCTCTCAAAAACTTTTTGGTAAGGGAAGCAAGGGTTTCAACTAAAGGATTAATTTTGCGCTTTTCTTGGAGATTTGTTCCCTTCATCATCTTGATTTAACGCCTGTTCTTTTCCCTTATTCTTACTTCTAACTAGAAGCATGGTTTTTATGAATGTTTTCAAGACTTTATTGATTGTATGATTTTGGTTTTCAAATATGATTTTGGGGGTTTTGATATTAAATTGTTGGTTATGGTTTTCCCATAGTTTTAAATATTTTTTTATGTGCATTAATAGTAGTTTTGGATAATTGAATTGCATAGGAATAGTTTAATAGTAATTCTACTTGGTTTTAGTTATATTATGCCCCCAATGTGTTTGACAAAATGCCAATAATAATATTTTCATAGCACTGAGTACTTTTATTGGAACTCCTGCTTGTTTAAAAACCTAGTAAAGGAATTATGCATGGTTTAAATGCCTTGGAAAAGGTAAATGGATAAATGGTTATGCTTTTGGGGTACATGGAATCCCCCAAATGGGCTAATATGGTAAATGGAAGGGCATTTGGAAATATCCTTAAACCCATATGTGATTGGCAATGGATAGTACTTGCAAGTAGGGTCGATATGACGATACAACCACTAAATTGCCGAGCTTAATAAATGGTAAATGGATTGGTATTTTTCTTGGTAATGGTTTTAATTAGAATATAATGTCGGGATGTGTAGCAAAGCTGTGGCAGGTGGAGGTCTCGGGGGGACTAAAACTGGAAACTCATATTTGCCGATGTGAGGTTGGTCTTAATGATCGTGTGCATGATGTCACACTATATTTTGGGGGATGTACTAGTATTCCCAGGTTTTTCTTCCCTGGTCATGTAAGTTCACACATTGGGGTTCTTTTAGTAGGGGATTTAAACCCATAAAGCCCGTGCGTGGTTTAGGACGACAAAGCTACATAACCCAGTTAAAGGTTTTAATGGCATGGTAAACTCGGTCCCCTTTCCCGGCATGGTTACATATATATGTATGGTTGTGTACATATGGATGGTTTTACCTAGATTTATAAATGGCATTATTTATCCTTTTCCTAAGATCATGCTAGAGTTCACCCTCTAACCCATCTACTGGCAGATATATACCCACACTATACAGAAATCGACCGTTTTACTCCTCTTACATAGTGATTGACTTAGGGATCAACATTTAGACTGAAATAGTGAGCTTCCATCCTTTCGGGAGGCTCTATTTAAATTTATGGATATTTCTAGATCTTTAAATTTTATTTTGGATATTGGTTTTGGCCATGGTTTGGGGCACGTCCCAACCGGATTTTATCATTCTTTTGGTTAGAGGCTTGGTGGTACTGGTATGGATTGGAATTGGTGGAATGGGTATGGGTGTTATCCTTGGTATTGACATTGGTACTGGTGCTTACACCCTTGGACAATACTTTTTGTTGTTCCATCATATTTTATTTTGGGATAAATTATATTATATTTTTGAATCTTCTTGATTATGGCCTGGTTATGGCCTTTGGTATGGTTTGGTACGGTTTGGCGGTTGTAGTGGAATGGTTGGACTCAGTTGGGTCGGTCACAATTGTGATCATATCCGAGAGTCTTCATGTGAGCTGTTACACTATCTTGTAATATGCTCAAACTTTAGCCAACACAGGGCAGGCAATTGGAGGTTGGGTTGGGTAATGGGCTGGTCTCCGGTCCTGGTCGGACTTTGGGAGCCCATTACAAGAAGGCCCTTGAGCGGGTCGTGTTAGGAGCAATCCTTCTTCTTTATGAACAAGATGGGAGCACATCAAGGTAACATAATCGGTCTAATGAAAACCTTACCCAAAAGATCCTAAAGCTATGAATTTAGATCCTTAAAGTCTGTAGGATCCATACGATAAGGTGTGATAGAAATAGGTCGGGTGCCCAACTCAGGATCAATAGTAAACTTAATATTGTGCTCAGGAGGAGGATCAGGTAGATCCATAGGAAAATCATCAAGAAGATCACGAACTGTAAGAACATAATCCAGCAAAGGACTCTCTACTCTAACAACAAGAAAATAGGAATGATAAGAATCGTAAGCCCTTATTATAAGTCTCCTAGTTCGAACATAAGAAATAATCCTCTTTGACTCTCAACTAACAGATCCCCACCAGATAATTGGGGGTATGCCGGGCATGGATAAGGTAATGGTCCTGATAAAACAATCCAAGACTGCATGATAAGGGGATATCTAGTCCATGACCTGAATTACATACCAGCATATAAAATACAATAAGATCAACCTGAGTATCAAACACTCAGAAAGTCACAACACAGGATCTATAAACTCAATGCACTGCTAAAGAATCATATAGAGGAGTAGATACATATAACAACATAGATAAATAATCCTAAGATAACTTTAATTATGGTGTATAATGAGCAGATACGTTAGATTATGTGGATCCCAGATCAAATAAATAAAACTTTTGTTGATGGCACACTGAGATCTTTCTTATAATAATGGAATCCAAGGACTCAGACTTGCGTCTATCAAGTATAAGATACAAATGACCTTTTCTTCAACCTAGATAGGCACCTGAATAATCTCCTATCCTATATGCCTAATGACCTCTAATAGCACCTTGCAGACCATCCCAATTACCATGCATACCACATCCAGCTAGAGGCAGTAATGGCCTAAGCCATGGAACACTTTGAGCTGCAGGTACTACTAAGCCACACCTGGGATGCTCTCTCAAGTAATGGATGAAGAATCTACAATCATAACATGCCCTAGGCGCTGCACTATTACAAGAAAATCCTACTGACCCAAAATAACCACCTCGGTTAGAATAACTTGAAAATGAACCTTATAGAGGCTGACCACTACTCTGTCTAGGATTATAACTATAACTAGACTAGCCCACATTGGTAATCCAAAGTGTTGCATGAATGATCCTTCTAAACCTTCCTTGATTTTGATTAGGCTTATTTGGAGGATATCCACCCTGAGAACCACTTTTTTTAAACCAATAGCCACTCTATCTTATGCTAAAACTGCCCTGATATTGTGGCGTCTTATCGCTGCCTCTATAGCCCTCATGATGAATCTCCTCCAAATATAATAAATATTAAATACCTCAGAGAAATACATACAATAAAGAACCAAAATCGACATGTCCTTATGGAGAGAAGTCCTAATCCTCAAACAAAACACCAAACCCACTCATACTCGTTCTGTAAGAAATATGTAGCATGCTTGGCCAACTCCACAATAGTCATGGAGCCCTACTCCAAGCTTCAGAACTAGTTTCTTTGATGATCTCTAAGGCTACAAGGCATATAATCCAAGAAAACCTTAGAGAAATAAGTCCATGTCAAAGGGGGAGATACAATGGACCTGGATGGAAGATAACCTCTCCACTAATGTTTAGCAGCTAAATCTAACTTAAAAGTACTATAATCCACACCACAAGAATTAACTAGGCTCGAATTATGGATCCTATCCTCATAAGCAACAATGAATTCTAGGTGTCTTTTCCAATTTGATCAACACCTAAACTACACCACTAATAAAAGATAAAATGGTCACTGTCAAGTAAACTAACCCAATTTAGGAAAGGGTTAAACCCATGGGAATACGAGGAATCATGTCACCCATTTAATGGAATCAAAAGGAGCAGAAACAAAATGTGTGTGGGGGGGGAGGGGAGGTTATAGTAGTAATCTTAAACAAGTAAAAGAACTCAACTTTTATTGTAATTAGTAAATATGTAATATTAAGATTGTGTTCCCCTTAGCCACTCAACGCAGTAGTTTTATCGTTCTTTGTTGAACCAACCCAATATTTTAAATGAAAAACCTGATAAGTTATATGCAACAAACTATCTTGTGAACTCATTGGTCTATTTTACCATTTACCTTTTGAGTCTCAGGATGTTGTATTACTAACCATTGTCCTAGCTCATATTTAACTATTACCTTTTGAGTCTCAAGTTATTACATTAAAGAAAATCATCTTAAGTAGATGATACTGATTAGCCTAGATCAACAAATAATCTTCAAATTATTGTTGTGAATATCTTTCCTAATCCTTACTCCTCTTGCAAAGTAAGTAGTGATTTACTAGGCGAGATATTAATATTTGTAGCAACTAAGAGAGATATTAAATTAAAGGTAATCACAATACATGCAAAAATATCTGTTTAGAACAACTTAGCATTTCCCCTACTTCATTAATTTAGAGTTCCCACAACCCTAGATAAGGCTTTAGCTGCTCATTATTGTGAAATGATCAAAGGAATTCATAATTGAAGACATCCAATCAATATCACAATAATCAATGCACAAAACCCAATGTCTTTAATTGAATTATCAATCAAAACAAGAACAAAGTAATCCTAAGAACAAATTCAAATCCTAGAATACAATTTATGTTTGTAAGTATATAGAGAGCCTAAACTAAATAAAAACGTCAAAAGAGTGTATATAGGTTTCAAGGAAACCCTAGGAAATAACTCCCAAATAAAGAGGGAAAATCATGGTTTGTGGCCACTTATTAGGCCACCTACGGGCCGTAGCTGGCACTTACTATCTGTAGATAGTCCACGTAGGTGGCCCCTTTCCTCCAAAAGCTCCTGAACTCTTTGGACTTTGCTTTTCTGTAACCTAGTATATCATTTACGGACCATCGGTGGCACCTAGGGGCCATAGGTTCCCTTTGTAACTGACATAGTCTTCATTTTTGCTATTCTGAAACTCTGGATCTTAATTTCTGACACCTACTTTGGCACCTACGAATCGTAGGTAGCACATACGGGTCGTAGGTTTGAACTTCTTTATCAAAAAATTTCAAATTTCACCTCTTTCTTCAAAAATATTCCAAAAATCTGATTTCCTAAAAAAAAACAAAAATACATCATGTCCAACTAAATAACCTAAGTAACTTTCATATTTTCATTGTTTGAAGTGTCAAAAGTTCTATGAATCTTAAACACATCAACACCATAAACATAGAATGTATGAATATTCTTATGCAACAAGAAAAAAAACGACGACATTAACTAAGAGAACTCTAAGCTAACTAAGGTAGTAAATCAACACTTTAAGCTCAAAAACATTAGACCCTCCAATTTCAATACTTCGAAACCAAGTTTTTGAATATATGAAGCACAATAATGTGACAAAAGGGAATAAAGATATGGCATTACATTATCAACAAAAAACCACGCATATATACAAGTTACATTACCCAGAAAAGTAAGCAGCTAGCAATACAATCTATGTTCCCTCATAATAAAAAAGTTCCACTCACTCATATGGAATAATCAATGCCAATACATGATAGTCAATGTACACTAAAGCTCACAAGCAAAGTTCCACTAATGCTTATCAAATACCATATGCTTGCCCATATTTTCGTTACCTTACTTTTTTCAGAAAGTCAAAGTTAGGATAACTATAGCAGTTTAATGGTTTTGTAATGTAGGCTTGGAGCTGGTACGGTACATATGGTTATATTTAGTGACTAAGCTTCCTTGGCATTATAGTTACTTTCGTATTCACTCAACTAATTCTCTTTTATTCCACCCTGATTTCTCCCTTTTTTATTTTTTAATTGCACATACAAGTTGGGTGTGGTTTCTTTTATTCTATTCTCTTTTTTTTCCTTTTCTCATTTTTCTTTTCTTTTCTTTTTCTTTTTTCTACCACACCCAACCCTACGATCATTTTTCTTATTTTTACCCTTCTTCATACCCATTTTTTATCACGCACCTCTATGATACACAACCTCAACTTAGGTGATTTGCTTGAGTTTAGGTGCACAATGTTCAATGAGGACCAGGGACAAAACAGGTTCATTGTAACATAAATGGAAAGGTAAAAGGTGTAAAAAAAAATATTCTATAAGGCTAAAAAATCAGGATCAGGGGATACTTATTCACATATGGAAGGTTATTTAGGCTAAAACATGACTAATATAAAAAATTTCCTATCATCCTTTCCTAACTGACTATCCTATAACCCAGGAAAGACTAGCCGAGCATGTTCTAAATTTAACACACAAAGGGAACTAAGTAGCATCTTTCGCACACATGGCATAAAGTCACATCACAAGCTACTACCTATCTGGTTCATCCACAAGTGAGAAATTATTATCATGTCCCTAATCCTAATGCCATAACAAGATCCACAATTATCACACATATATGCATTCACATAGTTCTAAAAATAATTTTTTTGAGGGGTATTATTTTTCTCAAAAAATCAACAACAAAAACATGTCAATTGCCCTAGAAACTCAAAAATCTCCTAATTACACAAAAACACAACACAATATGAAACAAAAGATAATATAACACACAGTTAACCTAGACATACTGGTTCTACAATCATACAATGACTGACAGGAAAAGAAGCCCTCAACTAAAACCAATGTCGGCTATATTATAGCCCACCCCAACTAAAAGGCTGCACAATATCCCTAATACGGGAAAAAAATGTAAAGAAAGTGATTGAGGACATACCTGTGATGCATTAGGCATCCACATCATGCTCAAGAAAGAAGTTAGTATCATAGCATGACTTAGTTGCCTTAATTACTCAAACTTCACCAAGGGCCATATCAACACATACTTTTACTTCTTCAATGTTGCCCATTTATTTCTTTACCTGCTTCCCATTTACCTTGAATGGAGCTTCAATGTCAAGCTTCAGTTCTATAGCACTATATCAGAATACCTAAACTACAGTAAATGTCCATACCACCCAGACTTCAGTTTGCCAGGGAACAAGCAAAGTCTTAAACTATATAACAAGAAAAAACCACCAGGATCAAACTTTTTTTTCTTAATTTTCTTATCATGATATAAAATTATTCTTTGATTGTATATTGAAGAACTCTCATAAGAATGAATCCGTAATACATCCAACTAATTTAACTTGCTCAATATTGACCTCTTTATATCATGCCATTGAAAATTTAGCCTTTTTAAAACCCATAGTTCCTTATGCTCAAGTTCATTTATCAAGTGACATACCTTAATATATAGGAGATGATATGGGGAGGCACCTATGGTAGTCTTATAAGCTTTCTGCTAGGCGAACAATGCATCATCCAACTTTCTAGACCAGTCAGTCTTGTTTGCATTAACTGTCTTCAACAATATGGACTTGATTATCTATTAGAGACATCAACTTTCCCACTTATCTGAGGATGGTTAGATGTTGCCATCTTATGCCTTATATCATATATATTAAGAAGGGCCTTAAATATACGATTGCAAAAGTGAAACCCACCATCACTAATAATTGCACGTGGTGTACCAAATTGAGAAATAATGTTTTTCTTTTGCAATACGTCGACACTCTACCTTCATTGTTTGGAAGTGGAATTTCCTCCACCCATTTTGAAACATAGTCATCCACTACCAAAATATACTTCATTCCATGAAGCTCATGAGCTGATCCATGAAATTAATCCCCTATAGATCAAGAAACTCCATCTCTAAGATAGGTGTCATAGAGTTCATAGCATCGTGAAATATGACCTCAATGATGATATTTGTAAAAAGCTTGTGTAAAATCATGAGCATCCATCTAAATTATATGCCACCATAACCCACACTATAGAATTTTATGGGCTCTGTGAGTACCACAATGATGACCCTTAACTAGTGATAAATTACAATTTTAAAAAATGTTTATAATCTCCACCACAAGAATACACCTTCAATAACACCATCTATACAAACCTTGAGAAGATACGGTTAATCCCAAAAGAACTTCCTCACCTCATACATAAATATCTTGCACTGCTAGAAGAAAATCTCTTTTGGGACAAGATTTCTTGCCAAATAGTTAGCAAAATCAGAGAACCAAGGGATTATTTCTTGAGATGCTATCAAGACTCGCTCATCTGAAAATGTATCATCTATTTTAAGGACATCCCATACTTTCTACATTACCTCCTTCTCAATCCTAGACAAGTAGTGTGCAACTTTGTTTTAAGTGCCTTTCTGGTCCTTTATCTCAAAGTCAAAATCTTATAGCAAGAGAACCAAAAGAGTCAATCTCAATTTTTCATCCTTTATAGACATCAGATACCTCAAGGCTGCATGGTTTGTGTGAACTATGAATTTTGTCCCAATTAAATGGGACCAAAATTTTTTGAAGGGAAAACCCACCACTAGTAAATCTTGCTCTATTACTATATAGTCTTTATGTCTGGAGTTTAATGCCTTACTTGCTTAATAAATAAGATGAAGGATATTCTCTCTCCTTTTGCCTATGGAAACACATAAATCCACACTACTTGCATCACACATGATCTCAAACTGTGCAGACCAATCAGTAGACAAAATAATAAGAGCCAAAATCAAATGATCCTTACTGTACAAAAAGAATTTTAGCCATAAATATTCAAATACGAATTTCACCTCTTTCTCTAAAAGCTTGAATAGTGCATTTTCAATTTTAGAGAAGTCCTTGATGAACCTCCTATAAAAGTTTGTATGGTCCAAAAAGCTCCATATACATTTAACTAAGACTGGTCGTGGCAATATTTCAGTTACCTCTATATTTTCTTTGTCTACCTTAATACCTGTTTAGAGATCTTGTACGTGTGAATAATACATTTTTTTACATTAAAATGCCATTTTCCCAATTATGCACCAAGTTACGCTCTTCATATCTCCATTATGCATTAGCAAGATGGGCTAAACAATCATTAAAGGAGTCCCCAACTACTAAAAAATCATCCATGAAAACCTTAATCATGTCCTCCACTATATTAAAAAATACATATATATGCATCGCCAAAAGATGGCTGGAGAATTGCATAATTTGAATGGCATTCTCTTCAATGCAAAAGTCATGTAGGGGTAAGTAAATATCATCTTTTCTTGGTCCTCAAGAGAAATAGCAGTCAGATTGTACCTTGAGTACCCTTTAAGAAAACTAGACCAACCTTGGCCTGCTGGTCAATAAAGCATCTGATCCATGAAAGGCATAGGGAAGTGGTACTTCTGGGTCTAATTATTTTGCTTTCTATAATCCATGCAAACTCTCCAAATGGTCCCCTATATCATGGGCAAAAGTTTAGTATTCTTATTGGGAACTACTAAATTTCAAACCTTATTTGGCACATATTGAATTAGGCTTACTTTATTGTTGTCTACAATAGGGAAAAAAACTTCAGTATCCAACCACTTGATAATTTCTTTCTTCACAACTTCCTACATAGAAGAGTTATATCTATGCTAATGCCTAATGCTGGGATCATATTCCTGCTCAAGCTATATATTGTGAGTACAAATACCTAGCAGAATTCCAATATTATCTGCTATGGTCCACCAAATAGCTCTTTTAAACAACTGAAATATAGATATCAATGCTTTAACCTATGACTTTACTAAATCTGTAACAATGATCACCAAAAAGGTATTGTTAGCCCCTAAGAATGGATACTACAAGAGTCATGGAAGGGTCTTCAATTCCAAATCTAGTGGCTCCTCAATGGATGGTTTCATAGGAGGTGTGGTTCTATTTTTTGAATCATAATCCATCCTCTTCGAAGCATAATTTTAAGAACATCTACCACGCAATACATTAACCATATCATTATATTCTTTAATGGCATCACTCTCAAACTTAATGATTACCAAAGATAATGCTTTGTCCCCAAGTCTCTCTTCAATGAGCACATCCCCTGTATCAACATCATCCTTTATAGTGTTTATCACCAACACTACTCGTATATTATCTAGCTGATGCATTAAGTAAAACACATCAAAAACGACTTGCTCATAATTTTGTATAAATTCCATCTGCTCTTACTCTATATTAATCAATTCCCTGACCGTGGCTAGGAAAGGTCCACCCAAAATAATAAGGGCTTAACACTATACTTCAATATTAAGAATCATAAAGTCAGCTGGGACCATATAGAATGCCACCTGGACTACTACATCACACAAAACACTAATTGATATTTTCAAAGATGAGTCAGCCATCAACAACTTTATGGATGTATTATGAATGTCCCTATCCCCAATAAATTGTCTATAAAATTGGCATTAAATTTATCTCAATTCTAACATTATACAAAGCTTTTCTATCATTAAAGGGCCTAATAAAAAATGAAATAGTTAACGCTCTAGGGTCCTTCATATTCTTTACTAAGGGTAAGGAAGTAATACCACCACAATATTATATATTATCATTGCTTTCGTAGATCCTATCATTGCAATTATAATTCTCAGAATCACCATCAATACATGTCGATTTCTTAAATTCTACTTCAGGTGTTTAATCAATCATAGAACTAGCATTCTTCAACACCTCATTAGTATGTACGAGGAGATTAATAATAGAAGCACCACTCCTAGTGGTGATGACTAGACAATGACCAGTGTTCCAATTTTAAATCGTGTTGCTTGAAAGGGTGCCCTACCAACTCTGATTCGAAGTAACAGACATCTACCTAAACTGTGTCTCTAACTAAATGATTACAGTTGCCTAACACTTAAACTTCAAAGTCAGATCTAAGATATCAACCTTAATCTCCTTGAGCCATGTTTCATGATTATCTTGACCCTTCACCAGTTTGGATAACAATGCCTCCATTCATGACTTAGTTGCATGACTGCATAATGAGATATACCTATCTCTCTTCTCCTTTTAGTCATATTTTCGTCTTTAGTCACCATCATGATCCTTACTGTTATCTCTGTATCTATCTCCAAAATAGTTTTGAATTTTGATTCCTTGCCCTTTGGCTCAAAAAATGTACTATTCACGATTAATATTATTAGCCTTCTTTTAAAGTCAGACTCATATGCTCTAAAGGCTGAACACTTGAACCTACTGTGTTTACCTTCTCAGAATTCACAATGGCAAATTGCTCAGTCAGCAACACAATATTAGTCCTAAAATGCATAATTTTTTATACCACAAAATCATCAACAGCTCTGTGGTCACTAGAAGCCCCAATGGCATAAGTGCCAGCACTTCTCTCGGCTTCCTAAGTAGTCACCCTCAATTGGTGAGAGAGATCTAGTCTAGAACCTCAGAAGCAACCTCCCAGCGTAATCTCATTTAACACTTCTCCTGTGATTATGTCTGCCAAAGCTCGAGAACTGATGTTCAGGGCTCTATAAAATATATCCAGAAAACTCATCCCTAAAATGTGATGATTGGTTACCATGCTCAGCTTCTTCTTAAATCGAAACCAATCCTCGTACATCAACTTATAATGTAGCTATATGAGGTTGTATATCTCATTTTTAATTGTAAAATTCTACCTGGAGGAAAGAAATTGCTTATGAACTGCCCACGCAACTCATTCCAAGTTGTAATAGATCCTCTATGATGTTTGCCCAACTACAAAGAAGCTTCTCCAGTCAATGAAAAAGGGAACAATCTCAATCTAAGAGCGTCCCAATCTATCCGTGGAATAGTTTAAGTATTGTAGATCCCAAGAAAATTATCAAGATGCATGTTTGCATCTTCTATAGCAAAGCCCAAAAATACATCTTTCAAGTTTAAGAGTTGGATTATGGCACTAGTAATGTTAAATTACACATTAGGGGCAGTGTAGGAGGAATAATAGATCCTTATTCTACTGGCTTAATGTAGCTCATATCCTTTTTATCATCGTATGGCTGGAAGTACTGGTATGCTAGGACCACTTGAGCCTGACCACCTTGAACTCTATCTTGATTACCGTCGAGTGTTTCTTGACTATCAATTACCGATCTTTGTCTTGCTATCTCTTCCTATTGTGTTATACAGGACTCTTCATCCCTTCTCATATTATGTAACGACCTAATTTTATGGAATCGGAATGTCACACGGTGCTTATTATCCCAAAGGACCACAAGCCAACCCTCTACTAATATCTGTACCTGAACACTGCATAAAATAAATAATAAATGCAAAAACTGTCCATAAGGTTTAAAACTTCTAATAGTACTCAAAATTAAAAATTGAATACTGATACATCTGTCTGAAAAACCTCTAATCTTTCTAAACTAAGGAGTTGATAAACCAAATTTGATACGATAATGATAAAAATAAAGATAATCCTCGACTGAAGAGGACTCACTACTATGTCTACTACTGCTTACCGGGACTGAGCTGCTAAGGGTACTCTAGATCTCGTGCCTATGAACCTATGGTGTCAAATAAAACACCATACCGCAAATACATCAGTACGAGAATGTGCCGGGTATGAAGATGAGGTAAGGCTAAATGCAAGGGCTTATGCATGAACAATTACTTAACTGAATAATCATTAGAGTACTGAATAAGAACACATGCATGAATGCACGAACCGTAACTGAAATCATCGTGACTCGAAGTACTAAAAATTATTTACTAAATTTACTCATATCAATGACTAAATTATGAGCTTTCTACTATCGACTGACTGCATCGGAGATCAAAACTCTCTAATGGATGATTCTAGAATCTACTATCAATGATAAGAAAAGATCATGTCCGAATCTGACAACAAGAATACTCAAATGAATTTGAGACCGAGATCAATCCTATCTGACGGGTGATCTTGAGATCTTATCATGAGATTACTCAACTGAATCTGAGACTGCGATCAATTCTATCTAACGGGTGACCTCAGGATCTGGTAATAAGATTACTCAACTAAATCTGAGACTAAGATCAACCTTATCTGATGGGTGAATCTTAGTATCTGATAATGAGATTACTCAACTGAATCTGAGACTGAGATCAAGCCTATCTGATGGGTGATCTCGGGATCTGATAATGAGATTACTTAACAAAATCTGAGACTAAGATCAAGTCTATTTGATGGGTAATCTCGGGATCTGATAATGAGATTACTCAACTGAATATGAGACTGAGATCAAGCCTATCTGATGGGTAATCTCTAGATCTGATAACAGGAACACTCAACTGAATCTGAAACTGAGATCAAGCCTATCTGATAAATAATCTCTAGATCTAATAAAGAATAACTTTATATGGGACAACGCCTATCTTATGGGTGGTCGATGAATCAATGGAACTATCGGAGTTCCACACTAAGATAGATTACTCTATCTGACAGTTCATATTTTTGAAGATTGATACTGAAACTGTAACTGTGGGAAGTAGTCACTTAAGCGACATGCCCCAAATCTCAACTGTTAGAGTCCAACCTGTAACCCCAGCTGAAAGGGTGTCAATACCGGGCCAGAGTAAAGAGCTCTCTGGTCAAGCCTATCTGACAGGTGACCCTTGCAGAAAGTCAAGGATAAGGAAACATAATAGTCAAGCCTTTCTGATAGGTGACTATCTTTTCCTGACGGGTGACTCCTACATCTTGCGCTAGCTACGCAATTCTGGAGTTCAGGGATTGCTTCTAATGACTCTGCCTCTCTAATAGGGCGCATCCATCCCTGCCCTCGGTCGGTGCTAGCTCTTAATCCCAACTGAAAGACTCTGAAATAATTCTTACCTGAACACGACTAAGCTAAATCTGATATTGATCATGTTTCTCGAATGATCTGACTGAGTTAAGCTGAATTCACTTGGTTTTGTATCTGACGGTATACTACTAAATCTCATTATATAACTGAATGACACTGAGCTTTGAATAGAGTACTCGATTACTACAGAGGTCAGAATTAAAGACTTGAATACTACTAGATCTGAGATGGATATAAAACTGAGGCTAGATTACTAGCGATACTGAGATTATGGCGATTATGAAGATTACTGAGATTTCTTAAGTTCTGTATCTATCTGAGCATATAGAGTCCTATAACTCACTTAGTTCTGAGAATCGTGGCTTGACTGAATTATCGTGAAAACTGACACGGGCCCTAGATTGCAGCTAAATTATCAGGTATAAATACCCCCAGGACTTGATAACAGAAAAGTAAAACATAACACTTCTTGAATAATCAAGGACATGGACAATCATTCACCATCACAATCACTAAGCCATAACTTCAAGCATTTAGTAATCATAAACATATGATAGTATAGGTAGAAATGCTATTGGATTATACTCCATTCAATAAGGTCTTGCATCAAGAACTTCACACATATTTAAGTCTTGGCACGTACCGGAGAACACATAATTGGGGAACTTCATGCTATCATGTTACAATTCATTCATCAAACACTTAGCATGTATTAAAACTTTGCATGTATCAAAGAGCACAAAATTGAGGAATTTCATACTATTATGCCACAATTCATTCACTAAGGCTTTTCAACAAACACTTGGCATGCATGGGCTTACACACAATTGGGGATTTCTGGTCAACATGTTATAATGGCTCTAATTCATTCAAATAAGCATTTTATCAAACATATGGGAAGCATGCTTTGATTATTCAACAATTTCTACACTTAATAGACATGAACACACCACTTAACAAGCAAATTGAAGAGGGTTTATCATGAGCATCACATGAATACCACACACTAGGGTCAAAACTGGAAAACCTTGCTAACAAACATGAATCACAACTCAATAATGGCATGAAAATCAATTTCAATTCACATGAATCATGAAAACTCATAAACATAAAAGCTTTGAAATTTAGAAAAGGGTTCTTGAGCTTCATGGATGAAAGGGACCCAAGAGTTCGCATCTACATACCTTAGAGAAACTTTTTCTTGAAAGACCTTGGAGAGATTCTTGATTTTTCTTGAAGAAAAATGAAGGGTTTTGATTTTGTAGAAACTCTAGCTCCTGTTCTTGAACAACTTTGCGAGAAAATAATGATACTTTGGGTGAAGTAAGGCTAAATCCCATGTTAAGGAGTATATATAAGGGTTGGGAAAAGACCCTTTTCGCCCTTGGAATTAAATTAAAAAATTTTCATTTTACATGCTAGAGCGATGCGCCATAATCGGACCATCTTACTGGAAATTTCACAATCGGGAAACTGCTTGATGGCTCGATGCGGTGGAAATTGCGTTGCCACCTTGGTTGTGAACTGGTAAGGCACCGCGATGCAGTGGAATCTCGTTGGTGCACTGGAAATTAACAATTCTGAAATTAAGCCTTGGTGCAATGTGCCATAATCGCGGAGGCTCACTGGATTTTGACGATTGCCGTTTTGGCTAGCTCCGCGATGTGATAAAGTGCTAGGTGGCACACTGTATCACTAAAATGGCTCTAACTCTTTTCCTGAGTGTTGGATTTGGACAAATTTGGTATCGACGAAAAGCTTATTCAATTCTCTACATGACAAAAAGGATCATCTTTGAAGGCCTGATTTACACTTAGGGAAATTCTACACGGTTCAAAATATTTTTCACTTGGGAAGAAGCTTCTCAATCTTTGAAGGCCGGTTTTACGCTTCACTGAACAGGCTCTAAGGCTTAAACTATGAGCCAATTTTGTGGGATCTTACAGATTAGTAGTTACATCTACCAACAATTGCTCTATTTATTGATCAACAATGTTCTAAGAATCATCAAGAGCAGGGAGAGGTATCACATAAGGATCATCACGAACCCCTTAAAGATGGCTTGTACGTACTGGTTCAATCATCATACAATTAGGCTTTAAGGGGATTTCTAGTTTTCATTCATTTGGAGTAAAGATTGCCTTTACTCCTGTTGTTAGGCATACTTCGACATACACCCAACTAAGAACAGAAAACAACAACCTGAAAACTCTAGCAACTTTAATTTATATCTTAACACTATATTCCCCAACTACAATGCCATAATTTTGATCCATGCCTTAACTACATCTCTAATAAAATATAAAGTATTCATTTTCAAGTAAAGTAACCAAACTCAGGTTAGGGTTGAAACCATAGGGAATCAGGGAATAATGTCTCTCATTTGCTAGAATCAACTAGCAGTGTAGCAGGTAAATATGGGGTTTGTAGTTGTAATCTAGAATAAGTAGCATAACTCAACTTTGGTTGTAATCAGTTGAAAACGAATACTATGACTGTGTACCCCTGGCTTCTCAACTTAGTAGGTTTGTCGTGCTTTGTTGATCCAACCTAATAACTTATATGCAAAATCTAATAAGTTATATACCATCAACTTTCTTGTGGACTCATTAACAGATTTCACCCTTTAACTTTTGAGTGTCAGGATGTTGCATTAATAACCCTTATCCTAGATCCGAGTTAACTATTACCTTTGAATCTTATGTTATTATATGAAAGAGAACCATCTTAAGAAGATAATACTAATTAGCCTAGATAAAAAAAATCTTCAAATTACTATTGTGATTACCTTTTCCTAATCCCTACTTCTTTTGCGACTTAAATATATTCTAGGTGGGATCTTAACATTTGCAGGTGCTAAAAAAGCAGGTGAAGGTTACCATAATACACGAAAGAATATCGATTCAAAACAATTTAGCACCTCCTATAATTCATTAATCTACCAAGGTTCCCATAACTCTAGCTAAGGGATTTAGTCGCTCATTGTTGTAAAACGATCAACGGAATTGATAATTGAAGACATTCAAGAAATATCACAATAATGAATGAATAAAACCTAAAATCTTTAACTAAATTATCAATCAAAACAAAGAACAAAGTAATGCCAAGATCAAATTCGAATCCCTGAAGCCATTAAATGTTTATAAGTATATAGATTGC
The DNA here is from genome assembly GCF_002878395.1 of Capsicum annuum. NCBI lineage: Eukaryota > Viridiplantae > Streptophyta > Magnoliopsida > Solanales > Solanaceae > Capsicum > Capsicum annuum. Next base: position 149,439,400 of record NC_061117.1, on the reverse strand, counting down.
GTAAACTATCAAAAATCATCAAAATAGTATATATAGGTTGCAAGGAAACCTAAGGAAATAACTCTTAAACAAAGAAGGAAAATCAAGCTCATTGGCCACTTACTAGGCCACCTGCGAGATGTTGGTGGAACCTACAATATTTAGGAGGTCTATGTAGGTTGACGCCTTTCTGAAGAAGCTCTTGAACTCTCGGAACATTTCTTTTCTAGAACCTACTCTATCACCAACGAACTGTAGGTGGCACCTATGGGATGTAGGTACCCTTCGTAACTTACAAAGTCTTTTTTCAGCAATTTTGAATCTTCGAATCTCAATTTCTGACACCTACTTTGGCACCTACGGAACATAGGTAGCACATACGGGCCATAGTTGCCAATTTCTATTGCCAAAAACTTCAACTTTCACTCCATTCTTCTAGAATAGTACCAAAAAATTATTTCCTACAAAAAACATAACAAAAAAACATCACATCTGACAAAACAATCTAAGTAACTTGCATATTTTCTTTATTTCAAACGTCGAAAGTTCTATGAATCCATAGAACATCACTATTGCACAAAAAAACCTAGGTATAGTAAATCTTAAAAATCAACCCAATATCTTCTGCTCCCCAAGAGATAGCAAGATGGGAATTGTCATGACCCAAACTAGGGCCTAGTCGTGATAGGTATCTTAAGTCCGCTAGGGACCGAAGACCACCCTCATTGTCCTACCCAACCAGAACACAATATAATTAGCAGCAAATGATTTCTGAGCATATAACAAGATAAAACTGAGTTACGAACTTATAACATAATAAAATTGAGTTTTAAACACATAATAAGATAGAACTGAATTTCAAACATATAACAAGATAGATAAATCAATAATATGGGGAATCTAAGAACCTACAACACAACCCACCCACACTTTGTACACAAAATCTAGTAAGAAACCAAACATCAACCTTAGTCCGGACATGACCCGACCATAGACAAGACCATAAAATTAGGGACTTTAAGAGAATGGAAGCTCATCACTTAAAAGACAACTCATAAAAATCAATAAATCAGCAACCACTGGTCAAGGAAATAGAAGTGTCTTTGGACCCTGCATCACATAGGGATACAACCTCCAAGGACAGTTAGCGGGGTGAGAGCTAGTATGTAACTCAATGAAGGTATAAAATAATTCTATGATCAATTAGTCAAAAATCATTCAAAAACCATATTCACACAAACATACATATATATATATATATGTGTGTATAATAATTTTGTATAGGGAACAAGGTTTGGAATGAGATTTTAAAAAATTAACACGGATTGTGTAGCTCAAACCATCATCTATACCCATGAGTTATATGGGTCCAGCTCCCACCCTACCAAAAGGGTTCGTGTGTGTGTTAGCTACACAAACTGGGGCATCAAAGAATAACATGGAATCCACGATCCTTCGCCAATCCAAGATACAAATAAATAAAGTTTTTCACAAGAAAACGATCATCAAGACCAACCTTCATGCCAGCAAATAAGGGTTTTTAGTATTAGTCCCTCAGGACCTCAGCCTTCAAGGATTAGACATACAGCCCCCTTTAAGCCCAATAAATACATTTACACAGTCCCATTTATTTAACAAAGAACCATCCATTAAGGCATATACCATTGGTATCATTATACCAATTACGCTTGCAAGCAACATCATTATGCCACTTTTATTAACCATCAACTTCGGGGAATTCATGACCCCCATGGTCCAGTTATCCATTAACTTAGGGAAATCTACGATCCCCATCATCAAATTATTCACTAACTTAGGGGAATCCACACGCCCAAGGTTAAATTTAAAATCAAGTCATAGACATACAAGCCTTTCAAACCCATTTGTATTTCATTAGTGATTTGCACAATGCAAAAGTTTCAAATTGGATATCAATATACTTAATCCATATGTCAAAGACAATTTCATAATGTTGGGTTGAGGCCATTACCAATTCAATTACCAAAATCCGGGGGAATCCACGACCCTTGTAAATTTATCAAATTAATTTTGGGGAATCCATAACCCCCTATTCACATTTACGTTCCTATGCTACCAATTAGTTCAAAATCCATCAACTCAAAACATAGATAATTCACAAAAGACATGGGAAAAGCAATTCAATCATGAGTACCCAAAAACCCTCAACCAAATTTCCAAATCATCAATTAAATCACATGGATAACAATATCAAACATATACTTTTAACAAAACAAGTTTTAGAGAAGTCATACATACATAAGAATATCAAGAATTTGGAGAAGAAACCACAAAAATTGATCCTTAGATGCTCAATCCCTTAAAAACCCCAATTGATCTTGCTTTGAGAATTAGAGAGATTTAATAGTAGTTTATTATTGTCTATGTGATGAAAATAAACCCCTTTAGATGTTTATGATCGAGGGTGATGATTGGGGAATGAGGAAAATAATCAAAGTACCCTCAATTAAAAGTGTAGGAAATTTGTCGCCATTCGCTACGGGTCATGTCACAACTTGTGATGACTAGGTATGAGTTATTTCCTAGATTTTTTGTCTGGGCAGTGACACAGGGCAACCTTTACTAGTTTGATCACGAGTCACACCCTACGACTCATTACAGACCTTAAATTTTGTAGTACCCTAGTCGTACTCAAGAAAAAAATAATAGGCTACTCCATTAGTTTTGTCATGAGTCCCTCTCTAAAACTCGTGACCACACCTTACCACTCATGAGGTGCCAGTCATAGCCTAGCCAGTGAGTTCATAACTCATAAATTTTAGAGGAAAAAATCTATAGTGTTACGTTCTCCCCCCAAGGATCATTCACCCTTAAATATTGAATTAAGGCATCCATTATCACTATTGTAAGACAAAAGTACAATCACAAAGCCATTAAAAAGTCTGAAAATGAAAGAGTAGGAAAATGCATACCTTAAGCATGATTATCCAAACCGGGGAACAATATGGATATTTAGACTTCATGTCCTCTTTAGCTTCCCAAGTAGCTTCTTCTACCTTGTGGTTCATCCAAAGGACCTTCATTGAAGCTACGTCTTTAGTCCTCAAATGATGGACTTTCCCATCAGAAATATCTATAGGATCTTCCTCATAAGACCAGGAATCTAAAATACAAACACTCTCAATACTCACAATGAATGAATCATTACCTACACATATCTTTGACATCGACACATAGAAAACTGAGTGAATGGAACCCACACTCAAAGGCAAATCAATTCATAAGAAACATTGCCCACTTTTCTCAAAATTATGTACGAACAAACATAATGAGGGATGAGCTTCCCCTTTCCAAACAACATCACCCCCCTTCATGGGAGATCCCTTTAAGAATACCTAATCTCTAACCTCAAACTCCAACTCTCTTCACCTCACATTCGCGTAGGACTTTTGGCTACTCTGAGAAGTGTTAAGCTTATTTTAAATCACCTTCACCTTATCCATGGCTTGGTGAACCATGTACAGACAGAACAATCTAGTGTCACCAACCTCAAACCATCAAATAGGAGATCTACTCCACCTACAATAAAGAGCTTTAAAAGAAGCCATCCCAATACTAGAATGATAATTTTTAATATATGCAAAATCAACGAGAGGTAAGTCATAAACCCAACTACCACCAAAATCAATTACATAGGACCTTAGCATATCATCAAAAGGAGAAATAGTCCTTTTTGTTTGTCAATCTATCTGAGGGTGAAATGCGGTCGTAGGGTTCACCCTTCTGCCAAAGCCTTTCTAAAATGAATGTAAAAATATGAGAAGATAATTTCGTACCTAAATAAAAAATAATTAAAACTAGAGCACCATGCTATTTGAAAAGATCCTGAATAAACAACTTAGCATAATCCTCTTGATAGTAAGTATTCTTTACAAGCAAAAGTGAGCAAACTTAGTCATCCTATCCATGATGGCCCAAATCAAATCAAACTGACTACACGACCGCAGAAGGCTTGTAACAAAATCTATGTTAATCATCTTTCACTTCCACATAGGTACCTCTATCTCCTGAGACATACCATCGGGTCTTAACTTCTCAATCTTCAGGTACTGACAAACCATGAATTTAGCCACAAAATTTTCCATATCTCTCTTTATGTCGTTCAACCAATCGATCTCCTTCAAGTCAAGATACATATTTTTCAAACCCGAATGAACTGTATACCTTTAATCAAGAGCCTCAGTCAAAATCCGTTCTCGCAACCCCTGAAAAACAGGAACAGATAATCTACCATGGTACCTGAAGGTACCTTCACCACCAATCTCAAAAGCCACAACTTTTCGTTGACCAATATCAACCCTAATCTACATAAGAATAAGATCCAAAACCTATTTCTCCTTTAATTTAACACCAAGATATGATTTAAACACCTCTTGAACAATCACCCCTCCGTCTTTAGTTTCCAAAATATGAACTCTGAGGTTAGAAAACTGGTGAATATCCTTCATCAACACCATTTTCTCCTCATCCACATGAGATAAGCTCCCCATAGATAACCTTCTAAGAGGATTACAAACCACATTAGCCTTACCTAGGTGATAATGAAGACTCATTCCATAGTCCTTGAGCAATTCAAGCCACCACCTCTTCCTGTGATTCAATTTCTACTAAGTGAGCACATACTACAAGATCTTATGATAAAAAAAAATATAAACATACACCCTATTCAAATAATGGCACCAAATATTCAATGCAAACACCACAATCAACAACTCTAGATCATGAATCAAATAATTTCTTTCATTGACCTTTAGCTACCTAAAAGTACAACCTTATCATATAGCAAAAAGATACAGCCTAGTCCCACGTGCGATGCATTATAGTGAACAACAAAACCATAAGTTCCCTCATGTAGGGTACAAACTGGCTCACAAGTCAACTTATCCTTTAACATGTCAAAAATAACTTCACAATTACTAGACGACAAAAAATTTGCCATTTTAAGTCAACTTAGTCAATGGAGCAACAATAGAAGGGACGCTCACTTCAAACCTCCTATAATACCCATCTAAACCCAAGAAGCTTTGAATATTGGTTGAGGTCATAAGTTTAGGCCACTTCTTAACTTTCACAACTTTATATGTATCGACCATGATCTATTAACTAGATATAACATTACCCAAAAAGGTCACAACATTCAACCAAAACTCATACTTTGTAAACTTGGCATACAATTTCTTATCCTTAAGAGTTTGCAACACTACTCGAAGGTGATTGACATGATCCTCCTCACTCTTAGAATACACCATGATATCATCAATAAAAACTATCATGAGCAAATTTAATAATTGTCTGAATACCTAGTTCATGATATGCATAAACACATCTAGAGCATTAGTCTACCTAAATAACAAAACTAGAAACTCATAATGACCATATCGAGGTTTAAAGTACTTTTAGGGATATCTACCTCCCGAATCTTCTACTATTGATAACCCGATCGAAAATCAATCAAAGAGAAGTATATAGCACCCAAAAACTGGTTAAAGGAATCATCAATCTTAGGAAGAGGATACTTATTCATTAAAGTCACCTTATTCAACTATTGATATTATATGTACATCCAAATAGACCCATCTATATTATTCACAAAAAGCATAAGAGCACCCCATGGAGAAACACTAGGATGGATGAAACCATTATTAAGAAAATCATTTACCTGCTCCTTAAGTTCTTTCAACTTGGATAAAGACATTTAATATAGAGGGATAAAGATAGGATGGGTATCCAATAGAAGATCTATCCCAAAGTCTATCTCCCTATTAAGAGGAATACCAGGAAGATCATCGAGAAACACTTCAAGAAATTCATTTACTAGTGAGAAAAATTGCAAGAAAGGACTTTCAAAATCAAAATCCTTTACCCAAACTTGATTATATAGGCACCCTTTGGAAATCAACCTCTGATCTCTATGAAAAAAAATAAACGTCCCTTTATCTACAAAGAGCTCCCATCTCTTTCAATTACTGACTAATTAGGAAATTGGAAATTGGTCTTACGAGACCTCTATTAAAGGGAGCATAGCATGAATGAAGCAAATTTATCCTCAATATAATATCTGTATCCACCATATCCAACTCTATTAGTCCCACCAATATATCCCTAAGGAAGATGGACACCACACAACCCCTATAAACTTTTCTAGCCATAATAAAATCACTCATCGGGGTAGACATAGAGAAGGGATCGAATATACACTCATGATCAAAACTAAATTGAATAGCCATATAAGGGGTCAGATAAGAAAGGGTGGACCTTGGTTCAAGCAGACAACATACATTACAAGAGAAAAGATATAATGTACCATTAATAATATCAAAAGATGCCATAAATTTTGAATGGGTGGCAAGAGCATAAAGATGATTACGACTAGTGTCGGTACCAGATGCAGAAGCTAATAAAGTAGAAACTAGAACTTTTTTAGCTTCAAAAGCAACCTTAGACCACAATTATAGCACCTATTCCTCCTTTCATCACAATGACCATTGTTAAGTTGTCCAGTTAAAAGACTAGGATGATAAAATGATGCTCATTAGGCTCCACTATCTTGAGACTGGGCACTTTGTGCCTTAAACCCACTATTAGTCTGAAAGTCATGATCACCAAATGACTTAGGCTATGGAGCACTAACCGTAGAATAGGAACCATGTCCTCTACTTTACCCATAGCCAACCATCTTTAAACTATTCCGTTGGCCTCCACCCTAATCTTAATATCTAAATTTTTTATTTTGTATCTCTCTTATTTATGCTTATTTCTTGTTTTCATCTTTAACCTACTGCTTATACACTCAAGCCTAGAGATGTCCATGCCATTATTCAATCTTTTGGACATATACTCTAGTACTAAGTCCTGAAGAGAACTCAAAGAAAACTTCCTTACTCTCTTTCTCATACTAGATACAATCTTTTGGGCATAATGAGATAGCTAGTGGATTTCAAAGCATACTCATTCACAATCATCCTTCACTACATCAAATTAACAAACTACTCAACTTTACCTTTCCCTAACTCTTGAGGAATAAAATGATAAATGAAAGCACAAGAAAACTCCTCTCATATTGCCAACTTAGCATTATCACCCCTAGACTATTCCTACTTCTTATACCACTAGATGTCACACCCTTCAACTAATGTACGTCAATTGCCACACCTTCCATATTAGTAATATGTATCATCCTAAATATCTTCTCTATTTCATCAACATCCTCAAACATAGATCCTGTAAAGGTCAGAGGACTTAACCTCTTAAGATATCTAACTTTAGTGGCCTCAAAAGAAAGAGCAATAGAACTAACACGGTCAGGAAGGCGGGACTAAGAAGTTATAAAATGAGTCTGCAGATAAATAGGTCGACAAAACTCAATAGTAGAATAGTATTCTTGGGATATTGGGGCATGAACATCATAAGCCCAAGAAACCCAACGAGGAATGGTAGGAATCAATAGAACTCTATGAGAGTTAGTACAGTAATGAGTAAGGAACCTAAACAGGGTTTAAACTCTATAAATTGGATGATTTCTATCCATATTTTTCTCAAGTGGGACTAAGAGTTTTGACGAGCCTCAGATCTTTGAGGAAGCATGACATCAAATGGAAGAAAATGGAGAATGGAAGAGTTTTCAAGTCCTTATACACTATGGCCTGAAAATATATCACAAGAAAAAGGAAACATTCCTAATTACCTCGTAGCCTCTCCCTTACAAGTATGGTGCACTACATACCCATAAAACAGACTCTACTTGACATGTCTTTATGGGAACCCAATGACAATTATCAGATCTCTGATACCATGTTGGTCACAAACTAAATTAGGGCCTAGTCGTGATGAGTATCTTAAGTCCGCCAAGGATTGGAGACCACCCCCATTAGCCTAGGAAACCAGAACATAATGTAACTAGTAGCAGATGAGTTTAAAACATATAATAACATTGAACTAAGTTTTAAACATATAAAAAGATAGAATCGAGTTTCAAACATATAACAAGATAGAACTAAATTCCAAACATATAAAAAGATAGTTAAGTAAATACTACGATGGACCTAAGAACCCCCTACATAACCTACCCACACTTTGTCTACTAATGCTTCAATGAAATGAAACATCAACCTATGTCAGGACATGCTCACAACAATAGACAAACTAAAATAGTCTAAGACATACGAAAACATAAGACTATGAAATAAGGGATTTTCATAGAAGAAAGCTCTCTATTTCAGAGCTGACTCATGGAAAATTAAGAAATCACCTATCACTATGAAAGGAAAAAAAAGTTTCTTCAGACCATGCATCACATGGGGATACAACATCTAGAGATGGTTAGCGGGGCGAGCGCTAGCATATATATTAGGGAACGGATAAAATAATCCCATCAACAATTAATCCCAAATCATTCAAAAACCATATACACATAATCATACACATATATATAGTATGTCGGGATAAGGAACAAGTTTTAGCATTATAGTTAAAAACATTAATCTAACTGTGTATCTGAAATAATTATCTATACCCACGGGCTATACGAATAAAGTTCTCACCCTGCAAAAAGGGTATCAATGCATGATATCAGCATGAACCAGGGTATCGAGGAAGGTTAAGAAATCAACGACCCTTCGATACTGAAGGATATATATATATAAAGTGTGTTGTAAGCACAAAGTCATTAAGACCAACCCTCACGCTGACAAACGTGGATTTTCAATATCAGTCCCTTGGGACCTCCACCTTTACATCTTAGATACGCACTCCCCTATAGGCCTAGTAAAAACATTTATACATTTCCATTCATTTAACCATGGACTATCTAGTAAGAAAGATATCATCAATAACGTCATACTAATTATGCATGCAAGATAATATTATTATGCCCTTTTCATTGACCATCAACCTAGGGGAATCTACAACCCGTATGGTCTAATTATGCATTAATTTGGGGGAATCCATGAACACCTTGCTCTAATTATTCACTAATTTGGAGGAATCGAAAACCCAAAGGTTTAATTTAAAATAAAGTCATGGCCATAAAGATCTTTAAAAGCCATTTGTATTTCATTAGCCTTTAATGCAATGCAATAAATTCAAATTGGGTTTCAATATAAATATATCCATGTTTCAATGCTAATTTCAAAAGGTTGGGTTGGGGTATTTACTAATTCTATTACCAAAATCCATAAAGTTGGGGGAATCCATGATCCCCATAAGATTGTCAAAATAATTTAGGGGTATCCATGACCACCTATTCCCATTTACCATGCCCATACACCTAAATTGTTAAAAATGCATCAATTCAAAACATAGATGATTCACAAAAGCCATGGGAAAATCAATTCAATCATGAGTACCCAAAAGCCCTCAACCTAATTTCCAAATCAATAATTAAATCACAAGGATAATAATATTCAACACATGCTCTGAACAAAACTTGTTTTTTCTAAGAGCTACATGCTTGAGAATATCAAGAATATGAGATGAAATAACACAAATAGACCCTTAGATGCTCAATAGCTTAAAAACCCTAGTTGTTCTTGCTTGGAAAATTAGAGAGAGCTAAATTGTAGTTTATAATAGTATAAGTGATTGAAATAACAAGAAATGAATGGTCAAATACAATCTCACAAATAAGGTTCTATTATAATAATACAAAGGTATCAAACTGAACCAAGAAATGCATCCCAAAATGTGACAATTATAGGAAAACCCTAAACCCTACTTCTAGATGACCAACATGGCCACTACTTCTAGTGGGTTAGACCCACCAAAAAAAGATAATCACATGACTATGACTTAATATCCTACCAAATAAACCTACGCTAATATATTAAAACCCATGATTTCTTCTATTAATGAAAATCGACTACCAACTAAACCCGTTATTTTGATGGAGGGTGAACTACGTATCACTTGGAAATCATCGGAGATTCAAAAATTAATACTGTAAGAAAATTTATAATATGCAATAATTGGCAAATTTTCTTATGGTAAACCAAACATTAGTGAACTGAGAAAATTATTATTGAGTCAATGTGGTATTAAGAGACATTGTAATATTGATGTTCTTGATGCCAGGCACATTCCTATTAGATTGGAGGTAATGGAAAATTATTATAACATGTTATCAATGTCTACTTATTATCTGAAAGTCAAGGATTGATATTGGCAGATTTGAACAATAAAATGAGATCCTTGGTTTGAACCTAATATCAAAACTACTATAGGGGTTACATGGATATCCATGCCTAATTTACCTCTAAATGTTTTCGCTAAAGAGGAAGTTTTATCCATAGCATCAATAATTGGAAAACCACTAACTGTTGATATGGCCACAAAGAACAAGACGATACCTAGTTGTGTAAGAGTTAAGGTAGAGGTAGATTTAGTGGCTAAGTTACCTTAAAGAGTTAAAATTAATTAAGAGAATAATGTTATAGGCGAAATGAAGTTTAAATGGATTCAAACTTATTATGACTTTATGCCCAAATATTGTAATGAGTGATATTTATAGGGGCATGATAAAGATAATTATTGGAATAAACATCCTGAATTACATGAGGAGAAAAAGGAGAAGTAGAGAATACAACTTACTGAACAAGGGAAAGGAAATAAAGATAAAGAGGAAGGGGATGTCTTTAATAATCAAAGAAGGAGACATAGTTATAAGAAACAGTTGCTCACTAAAATAAATAAATATAGAAAAGACAAGTATGGCCACACACTGGGGGAAGTAGAAGATGAGAACTAGATAGAAGTTCACACTTCTAATACTTTTGATGTATTAGATAAGGATGATAAATATGAAGATTCTAGTAATGGAGAGAAAGAAGGACAATTTTAAAAGATGGAGAAGGAGGAGAATGACAAACAAAGTACAAAGGAATAGGTAACTAGTAGCTTTGGAAACAAAACTTTGAATAAAGAAATCAAAGAGAATCAAGAGAAATAAAACTCATAGAAAAATACGTCCCATGGAGGAGAATACTGAACAGGTGGAAGGAGTACATACAACACGCGAGGAATAGATGTAGAATGATAATTAAAATATAGAGAACACAATGCAACTGGTAGTAGTGTTTACTACAAATAATAAGGAAGAATTAGAAGTGGTAGAAGATGTATTACCTTTATCCATTCATTTAGATAATCAACTAGAGTATGCTAACAACAATAAAATATGTTTAGATGAGGAGGATTTGGAAGCTACCATTGATAGAGTTGCAATAGAAGGTAATTTATCACCAATGCAGATTGATAAATTAAAGTTGAAGCAAGGGGTGAAGATAAGAAAAGAAAAAGGTTTAAAATGATCATCAATGCATATTCGAAGCTCTTTGAAGAATAAACTCAAATGAAAGATCTTATTTTGAATATTAGATCAGTTAATACCCAACAAACATTCATAAGATTGACTAATCTCCATAAGATACATCAATTTTATTTCATAGGATTGATGGAACCTTTCCAGAATAATCAATCAATTGAAGATTACAAAAGGAAATTAGAGATGCAGCTTCCAGTAACTAATGGAACAGGGAAAATATGGTGTTTTATATATGATATGTTAACTATTCAATTGTAGTAGATGCGGAACAACATCTAACTTTGAAGTTGCAAATCCAAGAAGTAGGGTTGACTGTCTATGTAACTTTAGTTTATGCTAAATGTTCCTCAAATAAAAGACTAGAGCTTTGGGAATCATTGGAAGAAAAGAATCTTAGCATTATTGATCCATGGTTAATAGGAGATGATTTTAACATTATAACAAATGAATTAGAGAAGTTGGGTGGACTTCATGTTACTACTGCTGAAAAAAAGTTTCTAAGCACTATATTAATATTTGCAACATTGAAGATTAGACCACACGCCTCTTCAACTTAATTTTAAGAATCTTTAGGAAGAAATGTCTATGCCTTTTAGATTCTTAAATATGTGGCTTAACAAGGATAGATGTCTAGAAATAATAAGACAGAACTCGACCACAGATATGCAAGGGAACCCTTACATGTTTTTTCATTATAAGATGAAGATGGTTAAGGTTGCATTAGAAAAATGGAGTAGATAGAGTTTTGGTAATATATTCCAAGAAATTGATTCTCTAGAGAATATTATAAAAGTCAAGGAGCATTAATTTGAAATTTCTCCATCTGTGACAAAGATGGAAGATTTGTTCAAGGCTCAAGTAGAAATAAATGTTCAATTAAGAAGAGAGGAATATTTTTTGAAACAAAAAGTAGGGATATAATGGTTCAAAGATAGATAAATAAATACAATTTTTTTTCATGCACTGGTCAAATAGAGAAAAATTGATTGAAACTGAAAAGGATTCAAAATAAAGAAGTCTAATAGTTATAAAATCAAGGAGATATTGTATATGCAGCTATTAGTTTCTTTCAAAAACATTTTAAGAAAGAGGGGAGTAATAATGATTTTTCTATGTTGGAAGAATTATCACAAGTTATTTCTCAAGAGAAGAATGCAGAACAGAATAAATTCCCAGTTATTAAGAAAGTGAAGTAGTAATGGAATTGAATACGGACAGTGCTGCTGGTCCAGATGGTATGACTAGTGATTTTTTCCAAGATTCTTAGGAAATTATAATGGCTGATGTTCATTTAATGGTACTTAGTTTCTTTTGTGGGTATGGATTACCAAGATTTGTAACCCATACAAATTTGGTACTTCTACCAAAGAAATTAGTGACTAATACCTTCTTTCATTTGAGACCAATCTCTCTAAGTAACTTTGTTAATAAAGTTTTTCCTAGAATTATTCATGAAAGGTTAAATAAATATATACTTGAGATCATATCAAAAGAACAGGTTGGGTTTGTTCAAGGTATAATTATAGCTGAAAATATTCTAGTAGTTCAAGAAGTTGTTTTAGAAATAAGGAAAACAGGAAAGGTTCCTAATATGGTGATTAAACTATACATAATAAGGGCTTATGATAGGATTGATTGGTTGTACCTAACTAAGGTGTTAAGAAGGGTAGGTTTCTTAAAAATAAAAATTGATAGGATTTACATATTGGTGAGCAATAATTGGTATTTTATTTTGATAAATGGCCAACCAAAGTTATTCTTTAGATCTCAAAGGAGATTGAAGCAGGGTGATCTATTATCTCCTACTCTCTTTATTATAGCAACTAAACTTATGTCTAGAGCATTGAAATCCTTAATTCTAATGAAGGAATTCAAGATGTATGGATTACCTAGGGGGAGTCCCAACTTCAATAATTTTGCATTTAGAGATGATATGATCATCTTATGGAAGACTCAATTGGGTACTATGAAGATAGTGGCAAGCAAATTTGAAAGATATGAGATAGTATTTGGTCTGAAGGTTAATAAAGAAAAATGTCCAATTTATTTGCACAAAAGAGTATCTCAAGGTACTGTTATGATGGCTGAGGTGGCACTTGGTGTCCTAATGAAGGATTGCATGTCCTATATTTCACAAGAGAAAAAATAAACTATTCTATCAATATCCGATAAATAAAGATAGTTCAAAATTTCAAGGATGGAAAGGTAAGATTCTTTCTTATGGTGGAAGAGAAATTCTACTCAAACATGTGCTATACAGTATTCTTATTCACTGTTTATCAGTAATTAATCCCCCTCTAAATTTTATGACTACTATTCATAAAATGTTTGCTCAATTTTTTTAGAGTAGTCATATAGGAGGAAAAAGTAGGCATTAGGTTAGATGAAAGTCTTTATTCCTTCCTAAAGAAGAAGGAGGTCTGGGGTTTAGAAGAATTTAAGATGTGTCTATGGCTCAATTCTATAGATTATGTTGCAACTTTAGGACTAAAGCTTTAATTGGAGTACTTATATTCATAATAAGTACTACAGGAACAATCATCCTAATGAAGTTATGTGGAAGATTGGCTCTGGATCAAAGGTATGGATAAAGATGCTTTAGGCAAGAGATTTGATAGAATACTACATATTATGGAAGATTAATGGTATAGAAGTAAGTCTATGGTTTGATAATTGGATAGGATATGGTAATTTATATACCAAAGCTGATCATAGCAGAGTGTGGGACAATAATTATCAGATTGTGAAGGATATAATGAGTGAAGATAGGTGGAATGGACAAATAATTGCGTAGTTAGTGAACCAAGAGATCAAGGGTCTTATCATGCATAAAATACAACCTCCAATTAGTGATATGGGTGTAGATAGACCTATTTAGATATTGGAAACTATAGGAAACTCTACTATAAAGTCAACATGGGAATATGTCAGACAAAGAGAAAGAAAAAATAGTGTATTCAAAGATATATGGATAAAAGGTCTACTTTCAAAATGGCATTTCTAATGTGGAGAATTTGGAAAGGGAAAGTTCCTATAGATGAATATATAAGAAGATGGGGTATACAAGGACCTACTAGGTGTTGTTGTTGTACTAATCCAGAGCAGGACACCATTTCATATATGTTTCTAAGGGCTCTATATGCTAATAAGACTTGTTCTTATTTCTCTTCTATTGTGGGTATTATTATAATTAAATTAAGTTTCAGGGATTCAATGCTTCCGTGGTGGAACGTAGATAGAATATATAGAGGAAAACCATACTATAAGGCTGTACCTAACATGACTACATAAAACCTATGAAAAAAAGAAACTCTATCAAACACGAAGAAAAATCTAGTTATGTGCACAAAGTAATATACAATGTCACTAGGAATATTGGTATGTTACTTAAAGTACCAAGGACAAGTCAGCAATACCCTAACACTTTGCCGGAGATTGTTACTGCATTGGAGCAGAGAACAACAAAATTAAAGATCAGTAGAGTAATGTGGGGATTTCCTGATGTTGGGTGGGTAAAGTATAACATTGATGGAGCATCTAGGGGACCCTAGAGTGAGTTCATATAATTTTTTCCTAAGATACACTCAAGGAGACCTAATCTATGCCCAAGAAGCCAGAATGGATGATATATCTAATATTGAAGCAAAAATTATGTCTATGCTACAAGAAGTAAGACATTGCAGTACTTTATGGTATGATAAAATAATGTTTAAAATAGATTCATTATTTGTGTAGAAGATAATCACTAAGGAGTGGGCATGTACATGGAATTTAGAAAGATATGTAGAGAAAATATGGATATTAATAAGCAATAAGTAGATACAAGTACAATATATAATGAGAGAGGGAAATCAGCTAGTAGATCATCTTTAAAATCCTGCAATCGATAAAGATGACTTCATTTTTACAAGTTTTTAGAAACTAGAAACCAAAGAAAAGGGAATTCTAGGCAGTGACAAGATGCAGTGTCCATACATGAGAATTTCTCCAGTGTGGGGTTAATACAGCTAACCAGGCTAAAGATTAACTTGAGAAAAAAATATGTACAAAATTATTGTCATCAAAGTTATACAAAGCTACATAGACTATTCTACTACAACCAACAAAAAGGACCCGTTGTGTAAGAGAGGGTTTTTACTAGATCTTCTAATAATACACCTATAGAGTGACATCTTTTTGCTATATATGGGTTCGATAATCTTGTTTTATCCCTCCTAGCAGTAGATATAAGAAGAAGCACAGTTCATAGAGCACTAAATCAAAGAATATGGACAAGAAAAAGATGAAGTGGTGGATGCTTACTTGCATGTTGATGTACTTTCAGGGGTTTAAACCCTTTAATAAAGCACAAAAAATCTGTGATATTCGAAAAAACCGGAGAGCATAACTAGGAAATCAAAAGTTATTGAATAAGAACTTGAATATGGTAAAAATATAGATTGACAAGAGAACAGGGTACTTACTCTGATAGCTGATAAGAGATCTAGCTTACAACAACCACGGCACAGAGTTGATGACCTAAAAAAATTTCAAGAGGAAGATCAAGTTCAGCAGCAGAGTAGACAACGTATCCTCAGTTAGAGTAGTTGTGGCCGATTATCTTTAGGAAACATAAACCCTATTTTTAAGGGTATATGTAATGATGAAATCAGACCGGGTCACTGATTTGCACGAGCTTCAGAATGGGCTTGTTTTGTAATTTTTCAGTTTCTAGTTGAGCTGTAGATTTTCAGATGTATCCTCTTTCTTTTGTATAAACTTTTAATATTTTCTTCACTTAACAATAAAATGTCAAATTAAACAAAACAAGATGAAAATAACACATTTTAGAAGTTTTATGGTCAAGGATTGAAATGAGGAAACGAACAGATTACCCTCAATTAAAAGTGCAGGAAATTGATCTCCAGTCATTATGGGTCATGTCATGACTTGTGATAACTGGGTACGAGTCATTTCCTAGACATATAGTCTGGGCAGTGACTCAAGCAACCTTCACTGGTTTTGTCACGAGTCACACCCTACAACTCATGAAAAGACATTATGATTCATAGGGTCCTAGTCGTACTCAGGATAGAAACATTGGCTACTCTACTAGTTTGGTCATAAGTCCCTTCATTTGACTCATGACCATACCTTACAACTTATGAGGTGCCACTCGTAGCCTGGGAAGTGAACTCAAAATGTAAAAATTTTAGAGGAAAAAATCTTTAGTGTTATAGACAACTACCGACTGAGAAAATACTGGCACTGATGAATCTCAACTCAGGAAGTCGTAGCTATAGGTTGTAATCTTGCCCCAATTCTACTCTAATCTCCAAACTGAGAACCATCCGATGGTGCTTCACCAAGGAATCCAAAGATCTTAACTAATATATCCCTATGTAGTGATGAACAAATAAACCTCAATGAAACTTGGGCAAGCCTCTTGCCTATCACTAGTTAGGAAGGAGAAATCTTTGGTGCTGGAATAGGAATTGGGTATGGTGATTGCTCTTTATCCTTGTCTCTAGCTAGGCTTGTATCTCTCGAAGGATCCTGACCTCTATTCATCTACGTACTCTATTAGGATTATGTGGAAGGCTTGAGGTCCTTTTCTCGGGTAGTAATAACACATATCTAAGCCATTTGTGTAAAACTGAAACCAAATAAATCTTTAAAACCAACTCAGACTCTTAGTAGGAAATGAGTGAAGGAAGAGAAGATCTCCTAAAAATGTCCTATAGCCTCCTGAACAAGATAAATAGACGCCATCACTCTGATCCGCGCGACTTTACTAGACAATTACTCTTTTACCAAATATACTGGTGAACCTAGTTCTCTGATACCACTTTTTGATAACCCAAGTTGTGGTTTATGATGGTACCGACTTTTACCCCACTAATTGGTAAGCCAAACCTTAGATCTAAACTATATGCAATGCACTAATTGGTAGAAAATGGCATAAATGTCGAAAAAGTTCAAGTAAAGGAAATACAAGCCAAAAATCATAAGATAATAATATAATAAAAGAGAAATAAAGAGAAATATCAACATCCCACAACCAAAATGCCGGTATAAGTGTCTCTAATAAAAATATTACAATTACTACGATGTCAATATACAATAATTATTAAAATGTGAAGACTAGAAAAAAAAAGAAGGAGAAAAGGTCAACTACAACATTAAGAGCTTAACCAATTTCCGAACTCTGACCAACAAAATTCTCTATGCCAACGATGTCAACTAGTACTCAAATCTGCACCGCAAAGTTACAGAAGTATAGTATGAGTACCAAAGAAATAGGTACTCATTAGGCATCATCGGTTGACTCAGCTAAACTATAATATAAATATAACAAAATGTTAGATAAGTAGGCTAAGTAAATGTAAGAGGGAAAATATGGAATAACACTCTTAATATAGTAAATAAATAATAGGAATAATAGCATTATTGAAAATATATCTATCACTACATAACTATCCCCCATAAGCCAAGAAGTGTAATAAAATAAATTACCCAAATGCAAGCCTCCATAAACTCGAAGGCTGGAATAAAAGAGAAGTAATAACTAAAATTATACTAATTATCCATATATCAAAATCATATAATGGACCCTTCCATACTGTAAACATCAAACTCAAACAAATTCCATAATCATCATAAATAACCTAACAATGTCATTCATGAACTATAACTAATATCATCATTAGTCGGACTTGGATTGACACTCATATCATGAATAATGCCGAAATCAAATTGGTCTTAAGATCCTCAATCGTAGATCTCGAAACAAAACTAATATAATCTCCCATTTATCAATCTATAATTATGCTTCTCACCAGGTTCGAGCTTTAGGGGTCTGCTATGACTCTAAAGAGACCCTTCACTAGTTTAGAGAGTGTCCCCGACATAATATTTTTTGTCATAAATCATATCTAGGTCAGTCTCATAATATTGCAGGACCTTCAGTTATAGGTATTCCTCTTAGTACTTCGATTGGTCATTTAGACACTCATTTTAAGCATTGACCTACTCAGATTAGTACTTTCTTAGGTACCTCAAGCTTGTGACTTTAGATTCCAGCATGATAGGTATGCCTTTTATTTCTTATTTTTTCTCTCTGTGAGTGTATTAGGGTTTAATATCCATAAATGAATATGTGTCTCAATATTGATTTCATGGTGATGTGACTACACCCAAAGATGATTCCTTTTAGTAATGGATATAGTAGATCAGTATTGATATTTTCTTAGGGGAGCAACATTTGGGTTGGAGTCCCATTTAGTATGAAATATTGGTCTTGTTATGGACCAACAATGGTACTTGTCATTTATTCTCACTTTTTGTACAACCTACTCTTTATACTGGTGTTTCTATTGTTGTTGTTGTTGTTGTTATTGCCATTGTTTGATGTTGATTTATGCTTGCTTGATAGATGGCTACACTAGGATCATCTTGTTATAATCCCTCCTTTATGAATTTTATTCATCGACCTAGGCGGCTAGCTCGATTGGATGAGTTCTTTCTTGTAGCAAGGTGAGTGATCATGCTCACCTATACCATTATTTTGGTGTAGGACAATTGTTGTCAAATATAATGACCCAAATTTAGCTGGGGTTGAATCCACAAGAAGTGTAACTTGTATTCGAGTCTTATGAGTGTTGGATGTAGCGTGTGTGTTATACGAAGTATTTACCTACATTGTAAACATAAAGTAAAACATAAATTAAAATTGGTGGTATGGTGTAAAAAGTTGTTGAACAAAAACTACTTGACCTACTAATTCAGAGAAACAATTATGGTTAAAGTTCAACTATGAGAGGAGTCTTGGGATAATGTTTTCCTAAGGGAAAATAGTGTGTGGGTATATGAGAATCAAATGCAAACTATAGATAATGACTATATGGGTAAGCTAGTTTAGGGGTTCTGATGTTGAATTTTCAACTGAACACAAAAATATCACCCATTGATCCTTTAGGATACCTCATGGATGTGGCAAAATAATCAACCTACAACCTCAATTGGGCATCCCTATTTCTAGGAAGATGCCCAAGATTTAGCAAATTCACAATCAATTCTTATTTTTAATATAGGGTAACGGAATAAGATAACATCTAATTATTGTTCACATATACTTATTCGTCTTTCAAGGATTGTATGGGATCTAAATGAATACCTACATCATAATTTCAACTGTGATATGAGATTTTTTTAATTTAGGATTTTCACTTACAAATTACAATTAAATAATCAAGTATTAGTGAAACCCAACATAATTAACCAAGAATCTACACTAACAATCAAAAACCCAAACACAGTGCACCCTATTCCAACATAACCCGAAAATAGATATTTAGCTACTCATGTAGTTTAAAAGAAGAATTATATAGAAATTTACATCAATGCTTCCATTGGAGAAGCAAGCAAGAGTATTCATCATTTTAGCTTCACTTACAACTAAAATCCTTGAAAAATTAAACACAATAATGATTCCAAATTTTATAGATTTTTTACAATGCCAGAAACATGAATTCTATTTTAAGATTTTCCAAAATTGGAAGGGTTTTTTCCTCTTTGAAAAATTAGAACTAGGTGTGGAAATTACAAATCACCCTCTGAGCTGTTTTTCACTCCATCACTATCACCAATTCATGATCACGATCGCGGTTGCCGCAATCATTGTGAACCCATCGCGATATTTATATCTTTGACTAATTTGGGCTGAAGCGATCGCGACCCTCAGATCTCTATCTCGGTAACTAAGGGTCAGTTCATGCTCCTAATTTCTAGGTTTTGCACCACTTTTTCCCTTTTTGATCTCTTTTTGGCTCACTTCACTTCTTTTCTATCAATTTCCTATATACCTGCAAAACATAAGAATTATTGCATTCAAATGTCAAATTTGTTTCATTAACACCATTTAATAATAATAATAATGTGCACTAATTTGGGCATCAATGAGTTGTAAATTTACCACTCATCAACACCCCCTAATTTAATCCTTTGCTTGTCCTTAAGAAATGCTACTTCTTACTTAATTAAACTATACAATTGTAAGCCAATTTATATGACCAAATGATCATAATTGCTTTGAACTTGATTAATACCAACAAGTAGCTCTCAAGCATAGGCAAAGGTATTCTCAAAATTCCCCTCAACATGAAGCAAATATCAAAGATGCAAAAGACTTTAAAGAACAACAATGCAACAATTACTAACTTTCTAGAAGTGACTCTTTATTGATAGGAACTTCACTGCACTTCTTTTGCCTCATTTTTTAGTAGATAACAATTTCACTATCCTTGCTTTGTCTACATGACTCCTCACAAGAAGGAAATCCAACAAATGAAATTATCTATCATTCAACAATAGATTTAGGTGCAACAATCACTCTCACAAAAAGTCTCTCAATGCTAAC